>NC_136495.1:116163481-116228481 GCF_053919585.1 Euprymna scolopes
TTTTATTCGGACAAAACACTAAGAAACGGGGCCTAATTAGAGTTAGGGTCCGTTTTTTTTTTGGGGGGGGGGGTCACCATGTATATATATATATATATATATATATATATATATATATATCCATATATGGATATCTACTATTTATTCAAGTGGAATCAACATTCAAGAGGTTATCTCATTTGCATATTCCATTAAAGAAACCCTGTTTTAATAATTAGCCCTAAATTTTTAATAGAAATTAGTAATAGAATTGTGTTAAGTATTCTATTTAGGGAGTTATTTCCCTTTAAGCTACGAGATTTTATTTCTCCGTTTGAATTTCATAGGTGAAGATGTCTATGTTTTATAATTCCAAAAATCCAAAATATTCAAAATTAAGGAAAATCTTATAAACTTAGGATATTTTATGTAGCTTAAATAGTTTGTGACAAAACCCTCCGCCTGGCAACAGGTATTTTACTTGGCAACGCCGGGTATGTACAGCTAGTATATAGGCTCCTCATCCCGAGTTGAGCATATTGAGAAGTGATACACAAATTATCATTAGCATATAAAGCGATGCTCTTTATGTAAACAAATCGAGCTTAGGTAGTTCGTACGATGTAAAAACATCGTTAAACTCACGACTTGCTCAGCAGCCGCCGATAGCGTAATGATTAGGAGCCTGGAGTGTCGTACAGGCAGCCGGATTTCAATCCTGGCTTCAAGTAGTTGCCTGTCTAGCCGCACTGATAAGCTGTGAAACAGCGGAACAGTACCGCATGTGGATGATTATATATATATTAGTGTGGATGACTATATATATATATTAGTGTTGGGACGATTAATTGGAATCAGAAAAATTGGGGCTTTGGCGGTATCGGAATCAAAAAAACTTTGTGCGTGATTTCCAATGGCAAAAACGGTTTCTTTTAATTATCTTTTTTTTATTTACTGCTTATAGTAACAATAAAATAATAAATATTTATTGATTTTAAACGACCATTAACTCTAAAATCTATAGATCACTCCAAGACATATGTACTTTTAGGTTTGAGAAAATTTGTGCACATTAACATGAGTTTTTACGGTAATCAAGAAAAAAATTTTTTTTGGTTAAATATTTAGAGATTTATAAAGAATCGAAATCGGAATCGGTAATTGTATTGGAATCGGGGAATATATTAGAATTGTTCCATTATTAATATATATATATATATATATATATATATATATATATATATATAGAGAGAGAGAGAGAGACATACAGAGAGAGAGACACACACACACACAGATGGATAGATATAGCTATATATATATATATAGAGAGAGAGAGAAAGAAAGAGAGAGGGAAAATAAATACATATATATATGTATGCATGTATATATATATATATATATATATATATATATATATATATATATATATTAAGTAAAGTGATTTTCAATTTAAAAATTAAAAAAATTTTTTAAAATTTAAAAATCAAATTTTAATTAAATTAAAAATCAGTTTCATATAAAGGAACAGATAATTGACTTTGTTGTTGTTCCTTCTTATGAAACTGATTTTTAATTTAATTAAAATTTGATTTTTAAATTAAAAAAATTTTTTTTTAATTTTTAAATTGAAAATCACATTACTTAATATTGAATTAGCTCTAGGACATTTAACTATCGAGCTTATTATATATCTAAATTACAACGAGCATTTCCTGTATTTTAATTAAACTAGTAATTTCACTGTTACATTAAAATACACTTAGCTCTTTAGACTATTATTCTAATCTCCTTTAAATTATATATATATATATATATATATATATATATATATATATATATATATATATATATATATATATATATATATAGTAAGAAAGTGAATGAGCGAATGTTGAAATAAAAGACCGATATGGTAGCACAAAAAGAATGTGATATAATATAATTGAAATACAGGATAGGGTAGAGCTAGCTGCTTATTTGGAATATCAACTAAAACAAAAGAGCAAGTTGCTCCGCCCCACCTTGCATAAGAATTTAACAAAAGACAGAAAGGGGCAGAGAGTTACTGTAGATAAGTCAGCGAAGTATAAAATAGTTAAACAGGGTTGATTCGGTTCACGCCTGTACATTTATTTATGATTAGTCGCGATACTACATACCTCGATCGCTTTACCAATAAAACAGCCATTTTGTTTAAAAGATCTCATGTTATTTCCATATAAATAATTTATGTATATTTCTATTACACGATTAACTTCTAAACAGATCGTATTGAAATGTGAAACACGGCTGCTAGGCACAAGGTTGAATAATGTGGGGTATATATATATATATATATATATATATATATATATATATATATATATATATATATATATATATATATATATTTACATAAATAATGCTACGGTGTTTAAAAGAGTTTTAGCAAATCTATTATGCCAATATTTTTGTCGGTTTCTTGGAACAGTGGCTGTTCAATAAGTATCCAAGACCGATTTTTTACATGCGTTACGTTGACGACACTTTTGTTTGTTTCACTACGCATGACGAAACTGTGTCTTTCTTTAAATTATTAAATGATTTGCACCCTTCCATCTCATTTACGATGGAGGTAGAAAAAAGACAACTCCCTTCCTTTCTTGGATGTTTTAGAAATGTGGGGCTTTCTTTGTCACGTCCGTTTATAGAAAACTTACTTTTACTGGTCTGTACCTCAGTTGGGATTTTTTCGCAGCAGCAACAACTAGGAAGCTTAATATTATTAGAAATTTTACCCATCGGGCACTTGCCATTTGCTCTCCTTCTTGTATCGATTCAGAAATCGATAATATTAAACGAATTTTCATTATGAATGGATATCCGCCTCCATTGGTTAACAAAATTTTCAACAAGAAAATAGAATCCTTTTCTGAGCAACGAAAATATGGTCCATTTAGATTTTCAGTATACCTCAAGTTACCTTGGATTGGACCTGAAGGCCAATGTATTAGAGACAAGATTTCCTTTCTTGTCACTTTGAATTTTGGTGCTTTAACCCTTCGGATTGCTTTCTTTACAAAACGTGTTTTTCCTTCTTTTCGTAAGGACGTCTTGCCTATCTCGATGTCAAGTAATATTGTTTATAAATTTCAATGTCGGTGTAGTGCCGTTTATATAGGCAAGACGACCCAGCGTCTTCAAGTTAGAATCGCCCAGCACGTGGCACGTTACATCCGAGATCATCAGCCTATTTCCAGAAGTTCTAATTATAGTCAGGTTCCTAATGTAATTTTGTGGGAACTTTTTGGAGATTTGCAAATCTATACATATTTGGAAAGGTTTTGGTCTCAGGAATCAGAAAACCAATGTTTGCATTTGCCCAGATGCGTATATGGCGGCCATATTGGATTTACAAAATGGCCGCCATAAGATGTACGTTTTTGAATATCGCGGCTTCTAAATAAGCTGAAAAACTGATTTTAACTGCTAAACCTACATTTTCAGGGCCAGGGAAACCAATGGCGGTGGTTATAAAATTTTTACAGATGTGTATATGGCAGCCATATTGGAATTTACAAAATGGCCGCTGTAAAATGTACGTTTTTTTAATATCTTCCCCTCTAAATAAGTCGGCACACTGATTTTAACTGCTAAACCTACATTTTCAGGGTCATAGAATCCAATGGTGGTAGTTATAAAGCAACAACATCTTTAACATTAACCTTTAGATGCATAACTGGGTTCAAACTGATGTGGTGTTGTTTTATTGCAATATCTTTGTAATAAAAAATATGTATCATTTATAAATTCATATTTCAGCTGTTCCTAAAATATCTTGCTTTTATATCACTAATTCAAATTGTTAATTTACCTCTGATACTTTGAGAACTTGTAGTTTTTGTATTGCTATTCTAACATTACTGTAATTCTCTCTTTGTTTGTAGGTGAGGCATGAGTGATGAGTCGCAAAGTAGAGAGGAAGCATGTCAAACCAAGGAGTCCATTAACTGGAAGCAGTGCATTCTCTGCCAGTCTGATGATAAAAAGAAAGTCTTGGTGCAACATCCTCGATTAGAGTCCTATGGGCTCGTACTGCAAGTAATTCTAGAGAGGGCTAGTTTGAATGATGGGGACTATATCCAAATCCAAAGGCGATTGCAGAACTGCACACCAGAAACATTGTGTGAAGAGAGGGCGGTCTGGCATCGCTCATGTCATTCGAGTGCAACTAACAAAGTTGAAATACAACGTGCAAGAGATCGCATCGCACACGCTTTAGCTACAGGACACTACACTGCCAAAAAGCCTGGGCAGAAAAGAGGAATTACAGAAGAGGCTGTTCCAGACACCTCTACATCTGGTTCTGCATTGCCATTCACACGATCACATACAAGTCCACTGGATAAGAAAGAGTGCTTCTTCTGCCAACAGGACAATGGCCAATAACTGTACCAGATCAGGACTGAGAATGCAGGTAAAACTCTCAAAGATGCTGTGGAAAGGTCCCATAATCCTGCACTGAAAACTAGGCTGAACACCTGCATATCACCAGGTGATGCACATGCAATTGATGCCCTATACCACAAAGCTTGCTGGACCCAAAATGTGTTCCATGCTCTTCGAGATACTAACACTAGAAAAACTGCTGAAGAACCCTTTCTACAAAAGGCGAGTCTGCTTGAGCTGATAAATCTTATTGATGTAGAAACAAAAAACAAAGCATACCTTGGGATGGATGATATTGAAACGACTTATGTTAATATGCTTGGTTCGGAAGTTTTTGAAGGTCATGTACCTGTATTCAGTAGAAAATGGCTGAAAGAAAGGATCCTTACGTATTTGCCACACCTGAAGTCTGTTCGACCAAACATAAGGAAGCCAACTGTCCTCTACTCCCCAGATGCATGTGAAGAGGACATGGTTAATACCTCAATGACAACTGGTAAGGAGGAGAACAGCATGAAGACAATCTACAAAGCAGCACAGGTGATAAGGAAAAGCATTGTAACCTTCAAAGAGCCCAAGGAAAGAAATGTCATGCAGGTATCAAGTGACAATAATGATGTTCCAGCTGAATTATACACCTTAATCCATTGGATAATGGTTGGGCCTGCTGAAAAGCTGGAAACTGTAAAGAGAACTAAAGATGTTGACCGAGCAACACTGACGGTGAGCCAGAATATCATGTATGGATTCAAATCCAGTAAACAGGTAAGGTACAAGCCAAGCAATGAATCAGCATTTAAGTCACCCCGTTCACGAGGGAATTCCCAGGTTCTGGGACTGACACTGACTGTCCACCATGACACACGCAACAAGAAGCTGTTGAATCTTCTCAATGTTCATGGCTACGCTATTTCACATCGCCGTGTCCTTCTCATGGAAACTGCTCTGGCAAATGCTGTTGTAGAAAACACCAGAGCATACCAAGGCCTCTATGTACCACCATTCCTGAAGAAGGGGACCTTTGTGTTTTTCGCCGTAGATAACACAGATTTTGCAGAGGATACTCCTGATGGGAAGGGAACCACCCACGGAACCATCACAGCAGTGTACCAGAAAGTTGACCCTTCTAAAGAACCTGTTGCAGAACCTTTGATTATAGGTGATGCAAAGAGTATATCAGTCACACCCTATCATGTAGACATGCTTCACTGTAATAAGCCCAAACCACAGGCTACCAAGAGGTCAGAACAGTTTGCCATTGGCCAGGGGATCTCAGAATCCTATCAGCTGACACAGCTTGGATGGGTTGTTGCATCTGCTTTATCCAGAATGAAACCTAGAGAAACCTCCAGCAAGATTCCAGGCTGGGCAGGATACAACTCACTGCTGTCTGAAAGCCTTCCCTTGACACAGGTTGGAGCCTTGCCACTACTCCCTGAGTTGGCACACGAGTGGTCAACTCTACTAACTGTGATCGTACAAGCAAATAAGCTGAGAAAGTTGGCAGTTGGGGAAGATCACCCCACAGTCATTACCTTTGACATGGCTCTTTATGAGAAGGTGGTGCAGCTCCTAGATGCCAGACCTGACTTGAAACAAATGGTTGTGCCCAGACTGGGTGAACTGCATGTCATAATGGCTGCCCTCAGAGCGCTTGGTGCCTCCATGGAGAACTCAGGCATAGATGATGCCTGGGTGGAAGCAGGTGTGTATGGTCCTGCCACGACAAGGCAAATCCTGAAATGCACACACTACAAGCGAGCTCTCCATGCCCATATCTACTCATACATAGCACTCTATGAAATGGCTCTGGAGGTGTTCTTCAAGGACAACCCACAATTGAAAGATGTGTGCCTGACGGAAGCAGAAGGAGTAGAAGCTGCCTGCTCTGAGGATAAAGGCACGAAGGCTGAATCCGTGAAGCAAGCAAACAGCACCTTTCAGGAAGCCTTGACCACTGCTGAGGTCATCACAGCATTTAAAAAATGGAAGGAACAGAAATCCCAGAATGCAATGTTCAAGGCCATGATGAGGTACCTAGATTGGGTGGAAGCAATTCTGTTCTTTGTAGCAGCAACTCGAAATGCTGACATGGAACTCCATCTGCAAGCTGGAGAAGCACTTAGCAAACTGTTCTTTGCCATGGAC
This sequence comes from Euprymna scolopes, assembly GCF_053919585.1. NCBI lineage: Eukaryota > Metazoa > Mollusca > Cephalopoda > Sepiida > Sepiolidae > Euprymna > Euprymna scolopes. The sequence goes on from NC_136495.1 coordinate 116,170,037, forward strand.
CGCATCAAGTATAAGCGACTCTGGCCAAGATACATTGCAGATATGTATGACTTGAGAAGCAATCACCCTCATACATGGGAGGAATTACGAGCAGGCAATATATCAGTCACGGAGAGTGTCATTCCCTTCGTGTCTGTTGGGGCAGACCATGCATGTGAACACCTGAACAAACTGATGAAGACTAGCTCTGGCATAATAGGCATCTCCAACAATGCCAATGCCAGACAGAGATTTTTTCTGGCCACACCAGAACTTTCACGTCTGTCAAAAGAGTTCAAGAGTCAGTTTTGCATGGAAGCTGACAGAATCACAGAGCATCATGAGCTTGGACCAAGTGCAGTCAAGAGGGCACATGGTACAGTCGACAAGATCAAGGAAGCCTTGCTCAGCCATGGAAACCCCTTTACCACTAAAGTGGAAAAGCTGTACAATGTGATCACTAATGCCTACATCCCAGATGAGTATGTACCACATATCTTGAATATTGATGTCACTGGACAGAAGTTGTATAAGGATTACGTGTCAGAACGGATCAATGGAGATGTCAGCCTCTGGGCACCTGTGAAGAAAGAGAACAACAAGATGTTCCTTTCTGGGAACAAGAAGATTACAGTGAAACTCAGAGACAATACTGTGGATCTGAAGGAGACCAAGGACCTGTTTGCAAAGCTGATGGTACTTGCCAGGTCAAGCCGAGACATCAACCAGAAAGAGGCCATAGGAAACCATGAATTCACTCTGACACCAAGAGCACTGTTTGCCCCTGATGGAACAATGCTGCCATGCTACAACAAGTCCAAGTTAATCCATCTACTTGAGAAGCTGACAAGAGAAGACATGCCCCATGAAGACCAGTCACCTCAAGCTGGAAATTCTACCCACCAAGATGCAACGTATACAGGATTTACAGAGCCCACATCTACTGATCAGCCAAGTCGGAAGATAGCACTGGTGGATGGCATGGTGCTTGTGCAGAAGCTGAGCAAGAAACCAGCGACTCTAGTGACACTCAAGGATCTGAGTAGCTGCTTCAATGACAGACTGATGCAACTAACACGAGATTATGATGAAATCATCCTCGTTTTTGACACATACCGAGCAGATTCTCTGAAAAGTGCAACCAGAGAAAAACGAAGACAAGGAAAAGCTTTTGTTCAGTATCAAGTCAGAGATGACACTAACATCAAACACATCCCAATGAGGAGGTTCTTCTCCCATGACAAGACAAAGGCTGATCTGACTGACTATCTTGCTGCCCAAACTCTAGAGTATAACAAGGGATCATCCAAGCTGATCATCATATCTGCTTTTGGATACACTAAGAGCAACAGAGACCTGGTCTTTGAAGTAAATCACCATGAGGAAGCAGACACGCTGCTTATCGACCAGGCTGTGCTGGCTTCACAGCGAAACCCACCTGATGCACAGTTAGTATTTTTCTCTCCAGATACGGACGTTTTAGTGCTAGTCACAGCAAACTATGACCTATTGCTGAAAAACACGTCCATTTCTATGTCCTCTTGTGGTATACAAATTGAACCACTGTGGCGAGCTCTAGGTAAAGAAAGAGAAAAGGCTTTGCCAGCCTTCCATGCGTTCACTGGGACCGACAACACAGGGAGGTTCTCTCGTATATGCAAGACAACCTGGCTACAGATCTACCTCAAAGCAGACTCAGATGTTGTCAATGCTCTGCAAATGCTTATGGATGAAGCAGAAGTGACAGATGGAATGCTGTCAAAACTGGAATCCTTTGTATGTGCAGCTTACTTGCAAAAAGGGATCAACATAAAAACAATCCCTGAACTGCGATGGCATCTGTTCTGCAAGCATAGGGCAGAACGTGACAGGCTTCCTCCAACACCTGGAGCTCTAAAGCAGCATAATTTAAGAGTCCATGTCCAAGCAAGGGTATGGGCACAAGCAACCATTGCTCTGCAGATTTCACAAATGGATCCCCTGGAAAATGGGTACTTCAAAGATTTGGATGGCACCCTAAAACCAACGACCACAGAGGTCCTCCCAACCCCTAAGGCCATTCTTGAGATGATCACATGCAAATTTATATTTGACTGTTCTTCTGGCAGATGCTCCTGCAGGTCTAAAGACTTAGCTTGTACTGATATGTGTCGGTGCAGCAGCCAGTGCGAAAACGATGAAGATTCCCAAGCTGTGATGTATGAAAGTGATGTTGATGATGATGTTGATGATGATTATTATACATAGACTATGATCAAACATCTAATTATGTTTAAGATGGTTGCACAAACATTCAAAGTTTACAGTTAAAAGGCATTTCAATAAAAATAATTTTCTGACTAACTGCCAGGGTTGTTAAGTTTTTTACTCATATGTTGGATTATGTGTTTCAAAAGGGGGGGTGGAGTACAAAAGATAAAATGATAACGTGGACCATTAACTTCCTTGACACTGAAAATGTAGGTTTAGCAGTTAAAATCATTGTTCCAACTTATTTAGAGGCCGCGGTATTACAAAACATACATTTGACGGCAGCCATTTTGTAAAATTCCAATATGGCTGCCATATATACATATGGTAAAATTTTATAACTACCACCAGTGGCTTCCTGGACCCTGAAAATGTAGGTTTAGCAGTTAAAATCAGTGTTCCAGCGTATTTAGAAGCCAAGATATTACAAAACGTACATTTTACGGCGGCCATTTTGTAAATCCAATATGGCCGCCATATAGGCATCTGGCAAATGCAAACATTGGTTTTCTGATTCCTTAGACAATAACCTTTCCAAAAATGTATAGATTTGCAAATCTCCAAAAAGTTCCCACAAACGTTAAAATTGGGCCATTAGGAACCTGACTATTAGTAAAATCGGCTATTGGACAACACTTAGTAGATGAAAAAGAGTGTGCTTCTACATTCTCTTCGGATTGTTTTTCTGTTTTACACAGAGGACGCACCAAGTTCCGCCTATCTTTCCTCGAAACGCTTGCCATCAGTTTAAATCCCCCTACTTTGTGTAAGCAGAGAAACCTTCGCTGGCAGGTGGAACTATTTCGCGGGATACATTCCATCTAAGGTTCTTTCTTCTTATTATTATTACAACAATTCTACAACAAAAAAAAAAAAAAGAAAAAGAAAATTCTATTACTCCTTACAGACGTATATCTTTGAAAATGTCCGCCTGTACGAAAAGCTCTTTCGGTTTCGTTCTTTTTGAATTTCGTGATTTTTTCTTTTCTTTTTAATCGACTTATTTATTTTATAACATTCTGAATAGTGTTCACTTTTTTCTTAGGTTGTATTATATCTTCGTGATTTTTATTTAATCGACTTTGAAGTCTGCTTCTTATGCTTTTTCTATTGGCTCACCCTCTTTCTTATTCTCTCTCTCTCTCTCTCTCTCTCTCTCTCTATATCTATATTTTTATAAAGTAATAGGGTTCGTGTGTTTCTGTCTGTGTGTACAGCTCTCCATCATCAACGAAATATAAAGGAGGTAAGAGGGTAGATCTCTCCTGGTAGAGAAACATTAGAACCCATTTTAGGATGTTTCTGTTATAGGAGACATAAGAATCTATGCCTAATTTCTTTATATACTAGTCTACAAACCACCCCCATATCGAATGACTTATGCTCATTTGCATATCACATTATATTAAATCTCTTTAACTAATTACCTCGACCTTATTACATATTGGAAATATTCTAATCATTTCAACTGTACTATTTACAAAATCTATTTAACATTTAATTATTTAATATATTTTCATTTAATTTTATATTCGATTTATTTCACTTTACGTATATTATCAAAACAATTCATTGGCGAGCAAAGCTTTATGTTTTGGGATTGTATTGAAAATGTAATGGAAATTTCAATTTCGTTCCGTTTTAATCTTTTATATTTTACTTGCCAATATAATTGAAAGAATACAATTCAACTATCGTAATTTTATATAAATAAACAAAAACAAATATTTTAAAATAAAACTTTATTAAAAAAGAAATAATTTTATTTTTAAATGAAAAAAATCAATTTAGTAAAATAATTGTATTAAACACCCCCAGCCTTGTCAGCAAACCTGTAAACCTATAAAAGTTAACATTTCGAATGTAAACAGTGATTTTTCGATTTTGTTAGCGCTTGCCGCAATTAAACACAATTAAAACGGAACTAACTTTATTTCCATTCTATTTTTTAAACAACCCCCAAAACATAACGCTCTCTTCCAGTTATAGCCAATTTTTTTTAATTAAATAAAACAGGTCAAAATAAACAGATAAGCGCATTTTCTTTTACATTTTTCTTACACCCATTGTCATTTAACCAACTGCAGGATATCGTTACTTTTGTGGGGTTGTTTTGAAAATGGCACGGAGATTATAATTTCGTTCCAATTTAATCTTTCTGGTCGAGCCTATTTCGAAAGCCTGTTTATCATAGATTTGAACTACAAATAATTTATTACATTTTGATTATTACTATCTTAAGACTTAAAGCTTATATTTATTTCATTTTTCTATTTATATATTGAATTAGTTATTTCCAGTCTTATTTAAACTTAGTGCTTTCTTTAAACCGGATGAACCTTTTATAAAAATATGAGTTTAACGAACAAGGTTTTATTCAACTGAATTTCTTCCAGTTTACTAACAAAATATATAAATTTAAAAGAGATATAAACAATAAAATAAAAAGGTTATGTAATTTAAAAGAAATACACGTACTCACAAAAGCAGAACTTTTTTTTACACATTTTTTTCTTTAAAACCATAACAATGAGACTAACAATTACCTAGATCTTAGTAATTATTTGTTTTAATAGAACTGTTTTAATTGTACTGTTTACTTAGTTAACCTAAGTTGGTATTACATTTATTTTACATTTACTTTTTTTTTTAATTATTACTTTTAGACTGTGACGTTTACACCCGGAAGTAATGAGTCACACGTAGGTCGCTTTTATTCATTCCTTTTGGTCAAGATCAAAGTGTAGTATCTGTTCTTCAGATGCTGCACTTAAGATAATTTGTACCAGTCAATGGAGGGGAAACCCTCTATACTGGGACAATTATTATTTTTGGTAACCAGAGTGCCCCCTTTTTGCCTACTTTTAGGGGAGCTGGTTTTTACCTCACATTAAAAACGGCCTTGTGCCTAATTTGCTCAGTGGGGGAGCAAATAAATACCATCTGTTCTTCAGATGCTGCAAGCTATGACTAGCAAAGACCAGATGTGGGGGCAACCCCACATGCCTGACCTTTAACCAGCTCCCATTTCCCACCTATCGGGAGCTGGTCCCCTTTTTCCCTTCCCCCTCCCTTCACTCCTCACATTAAAAATTGGCCTTGTGCCTAATTTGCTCGGTGGGGGAGCAAATAAATACCATCTGTTCTTCAGATGCTGCACTTCATTTTCTTGTTCTCTTTCGGTGGAGGAGAAATCCTTCACGACTGAGACAATTTTTATTTTTGTACCTTTTCTCCACGTTAAAAAACGACCCTGGTGTCTAACTCTGTCCCGTGGGGAGGCATAGTAAATAGGTACAATATAATTGTTTATAATTGTACTATTCAGAAATATTATTTATAGTTCGTCCATTTCAGTTAGTATACATTTCCTTTACGCTTAATTAATTTACAATCATTAATATCGTTAAACAATTCCGTTTAAAACCGAAATTATGCCACCCAAACGAAGTAGAAACGAAAGTGAGGAAGAAAGAATGGAAAGATTGGAAGCTAATAGACTAAGAGTTGCTGCAATTCGCTCCAATGAAAACAATTCAGATAGAGAAAGACGTCTAGAACTTAACAGGATACGTCAAAGAGAAAGGAGAGCAAGACTGTCAGATTTGGAAAGAGAAACCCAACGTGAAGCTGACAGAACTAGACATGCTGTAAGGCGGTTAAATTCATCACAAGATGAAATTCAAGAAAGGCAAAGATATGCACTGGAAAGAGAAGCAATATTACGATCGAATGAATTATATGAGGTAAGTAGACGTACACAAGGTCAGTTGAGAGTGGCTCAACGACATCAGAATGAATCGGAAACCCAACGAAGCTTTCGCCTATACCAAGGGCAACAACGAGAGGCTGCATGGAGAGAGAGTATGACTTTGCCCCAGCAATTGACAGAAAACGAGCCAGCTAGACAACGAATGACTGCTTTGAGACACCATGAAATAGAACACTGCAATAGAAAAGGATTGCTCTACAACAAAAATGACTCTCTCACTCCAGCTGATATAGGAAAAATGGACAAAGTATGTCAACATTGCTCAGCTGTAAAATTTAAAGGAGAAACCCCTGGTTGTTGTTCTTCTTCTGGCAAAGTTGTGCTTGATAGCTTTCCACCACTGCCTCAGTTGCTTCAAGATTTGCTCTCCGGCAATGGTCCCATCTCTAAAGATTTTCTGCAAAATCTACGCAGTTATAACAATTGTTTTGCAATGACATCATTTGGTCACAAAATTGCGGCAGTACATGGGTGGAATCATTCTTTTAGAATTCGAGGCCAGGTTTGCCACCAGATTGGGAGTCTTTTACCACCTGAAGATGAAACAGCAAAGTTTATTCAAGTCTACTTCTTGGATAGTCTGGAAGAGGAACTACATAATCGGGGACGTGACAGTAGACTCAATAGAGACATTCTCCAAAGTCTGACTGAATTTTTACATGAGAACAACAGCTTTATTTGTCAGCTGAAAACAACAAAGGAGAGGATTGAAGAAGAACACTTGGTAGAACATAAAGTTGTCATAAGGGAAGACCGAAGGCCGCAAGAAGAGCATCCACGGCGATTCAATGCTCCAACAACAACGTATGAGATTGGAATATTAATGGAGAATGAACCAACAGCTAACCGGGATATTGTCTTGCGTTTTAGAAATGATACATTAAAATGGATCTCCGAACTACATCCCCTCTACGATACTTTAATGTACCCGTTAATGTACCCCTATGGTTCTCCATCTTACAACATCTACATGAAGGCATCCAATGGGTGAAAAGTTACCCAACAGCAATTTTATTCGTACCATTTAATGACTCGGCCTGGAAACTATTTTCTCTGGTACCGAAGGCTATTTCAACAATGGCTGGTGGATGTGTACTGCAAGATTGAAACAGAACGTTTACAGTTCCTGAGGCGTGAGCAACAGACCCTGAGAGCTGACAATTATAGCAACTTGAGAGATTCAATTCTTAGGGAGGATGGGAATCCAGAACAGTTTGGTCAACGAGTTGTACTCTCGGCAACTTATACAGGAGGCCCTCGATACATGTTTGAGCGTCAAAGTGATGCCATGGCATATGTTCGGCGAATGGGCCGAGCCGACCTCTTCATCACGTTCACAACAAATCCAAAGTGGACAGAAATTACAGAAAATTGTCTTCAAGGGCAAGACCCTCAGGATCGTCCAGATATTGTTGCCAGGGTTTTCAGGCAGAAGCTAAAAAAGTTACTTGAATTTATTAAAAAGGGAGGATTTGGCAGGTTGAGGGCTTTCCTGTACAGTATTGAATATCAAAAAAGAGGACTGCCGCATGCACACATCCTCACCTGGCAGGCCCCAGAGGACAAACTTCTACCAGAAAAATGGATCTCTGCATATCTGCAGAGATCCCTGACAAAGAGGAAGATCCTGATCTTCATGCTAAAGTGATGGCACATATGGTGCATGGACCTTGTGGACCATTTAATCCAAATTGTCCATGTATGATTGACAACAAATGTTCCAAAAAATACCCAAAAGAATTTCTTCAGTGTACCAAGCAAGGCCAAGACTCTTACCCCAAGTACAGGCGAAGAAAACCAGAAGATGGAGGCCAGACTGGTACAATAAGGATGAAGAGAAATGGTCGGTATGTTAATCAAGAAATAACAAACCAGTGGATTGTTCCGTACAACAAGGTCCTCCTTCAGCAGTTCAACGCTCACATTAACGTAGAAATTTGCAGCTCGATCCAAAGCATCAAATATGTCCTCAAATACGTGAATAAAGGATGTGATCAAGCAGTGTTTGAACTACAAAGAACTGATGGAGCAGCTAACCAACAAGGCCAAGTACAAAGTCACATTGTAGATGAGATCCAGCAGTTCCAGAATGCAAGGTATGTCGGCAGTTCAGAGGCAGCCTGGAGGATATTGGAACATCCCATCCATGAACATTTCCCCCCAATTGTACAACTTTCTGTTCATCTTGAAAATGGGCAGCGTGTCATGTTCTCAGCTGATACTGCTCTGGAACGAGCCCAAGGTCCACCGCCTGCCACAACTTTGACAGCATTTTTTCAACTCTGCCATGAGGATGACTTTGCAAGGGGTCTCAAATACGTAGAAGTCCCTGAGTTTTACACTTGGAACAAATCGACAAAGAAATGGATGAGAAGAATGCGTGGGGTACAAGTTGAAGGTACTGAAAATGATGATGCATGGAAGGCACCATGCATTGGGAGAATCTACACGATTAGTCCAAAAGCAGGGGAGTGTTATTTCTTACGCCTGTTGCTCAATGAGGTTGCTGGTCCAACTTCATTTCAAAATTTGCGAGCATACAATAGTCAGGTGTTTGAAACATACAGAGCAGCGTGCCTTGCTCGGGGCCTTCTAGAAAATGACCATCACTTGCATCAAGCAGTAGGAGAGGCAAGTGCCACTCAATCACCTTCAAATTTGCGAAGCCTATTTGTGATAATTTTAACAGCCTGTGAGCCAAGAAATCCTCTTGAGATCTGGATGGCTTTTCGTGATGTAATATCTGAAGACATTCTTCACAGATACAGGCAAGAAGTTAACAATCCAGAAGCAGATTTTAATGAGGACATCTACAATAAAACTCTTTGTCTAATTGAAGAAAAAGTTCTCCTTATGTGCGGTCAACCATTGGCAAGCTATGGATTACCTGCACCAATGCAAGGGAGAGATGAAAGACTCGCGAGAGAGTATCAACGTGAAGTTACTTATAATCTTGAAGAACTTCCCTACAAGCAGAAAATATGCAAGAAAAACTGACCGATTCTCAAAGAGAAGTTTACAATTCATTCATGGCAATGTTGGAAGCACAAGGTGAAATGAACAAAAACATGATGTTTCTTGATGCTCCAGGTGGTACGGGCAAGACTTTTGTAATCAATTTGATCCTTGCAAAGATTAGATCCATGAGAAAGATTGTGCTTGCAACAGCATTCAGTGGCATTGCTGCTACTCTACTACAAGGTGGCCGCACTCTTCACAGCACTTTTAAAGTACCCTTGGATACTCATCGAATGGATCAGCCAGTTTGCAAAATTACTGGTAACTCAGCCTTGGCAAATGTAATTAGAGACACCTCTGCAATCATTGTAGACGAAGCTCCAATGACACACAAGAGTGCTTATGAAGCAATTGACCGAACACTGCAAGACATCACAGGAAACAAGAATCCCATGGGTGGCATTCCAACCTTATTTTGCGGTGATTTCCGTCAAATCCTCCCAGTGGTTAAAAATGGCACAAGGGCTAACATTGTCAATGCAAGTTTGAAACAATCCTATCTCTGGAGGCACGTTATAGTGAAGAGACTGACTACTAATATGAGAGCCTATATCTCTGATAACACAGCTGCAGCAGACTTCTCAAAATTGCTTCTCCAAATCGGTAATGGTCAGTTTCCTATCACTTCTTCACCTGACACAATTAAGATTCCAACTGCGCTTGGTAAATGTGTCGGTAATCAGAAGCAACTGAAAGACAAAGTGTACCCAGACCTGCAAAACAATGGAAAATCACCGGATTGGCTTGCTGAGAGGGCTATTATTTCGCCATTAAACAGCAATGTGAATCATTTGAACAATTCAATAATGGATGAATTTTCAGGAGACACAAAGCAATACAAGTCAGTTGATTCAGCTACTAATGAATATGAAGCTGTTCACTACCCTGTGGAGTTTTTAAACTCTTTGGAGATATCTGGAATGCCTCCACACATTTTAAATCTCAAAATTGGATCGCCAATCATGATTCTTCGATCCTTGGAACTGCCAAAAACAACAAACGGATTGCACACCAATGTACTTGAGGCCACCATTTCCTGTGGTCCCTACAAAGGCGAAACCGTTCTACTGCCAAGGATCCCCTTAGTTCCATCGGACTCAGTACTTCCATTTAAATTCCGGAGACTCCAATTTCCTGTGAAGGTGTGTTTTGCAATGAGCATAAACAAAAGTCAAGGTCAGACATTTAACACCATTGGCGTAGACTTGACATCAGACTGCTTCAGTCACGGTATGTTCTACGTCTCCATCAGCCGGACAGGAAGTTCAGAAAAACTCTGCATTCTGGCTCCAAATCAAAGCAGCAGAAATGTAGTTTACCCTGAGGCTCTTTAGTGAAAAGTTCGAGAAATGGATATGAGGAAAAACTGACATGATCTGATTGTGGTAAGTTTTTAGTATTGAATGTGCAAGATAAAATTTAAGCAAGAGTTGAAAATGACTTCAATGAAAAATTTACTATGTAACATCAAGTAACCTTCCTTTTTGATGAAAATGTTTTGTGAAGTTCCTGATTGAATTTCAGTCACTACAAGAGGTAGTTAAAATGTTAATCACCTTATGCAATCGTTGCTTTTACAACATCAACTTACTGGAAAGGTGCCCACAGATTTTGGTACCCGAGTGCGCAACAAAGCTCCGTGCGAAGCACGGGTATCTTTGCTAGTATATATATATATATATATATATATATATATATACTAGCATTTCAGCCCGGCGTTGCCCGGGTGTTTGGAGGTGTATGCTGAGCAAAAAAAAAGAGTAAATTTTTTTTTTAATTTGACCCCTATTATGACCCCTTAAAATTTATAGTTTCGGGCTCAAATCACTTTATTAAGTTAGATCCAGGTTCAAGGAACCTATATCTAAAATTTCAAGTGTCTAGACCCAAAATTGTCGGAGGAGTTTGGTAGAGTTCTTAAAGGTCAAATCGTTGAAATTTGACCCCTTAACAGCCAAATTTCTGGCTGACACCCGTCACATTGATTTTCCCAAATCTCAGTACCCGGTATTTCAAATTTCGAGTCTATAGACTAAAAATTGACAGAGTTATTGCGTAGGGAAATGTACACAGACAGACAGACAGACAGACATACATACAGACAGACAGACACGTTCACTTTTATATATATATATATATATATATATATATACATATATACATATATATATATACGCCTGATGAATCCTAGCGTGGATGAAACGCTGAGCTTAATTGCTATATATATTTTATAACTTACTATATATATATATATATATATATATATATATATATATATATATATATATATATATTTGAAATTTAACCATTTCACGTCATAAATCTGAAATTTATTGAATTACTAAAATTTTATAGATATACATAAATACATACATACATGCATACATAAATACATACATACATAAATACATACATACATACATACCTATATATATATATACATTTAAAATATTATAAATAGTTATATTATATAGTTAGGAGATATATTATTTCAAATGTATTATTTGTCTTACATAAAATAATAAAAAAATGTTTATTTGAAATTTAACCATTTCACGTCATAAATTTTAAATTCATTAAATTACTAAAATTTGATTTATTTGGTCTATCTTGTATATTGAGCAATTTTTATTTAGTTGGGATTGTTCTTATAGAATATTATTGCCAATAATATTTTGTAAGTAATCACTGGTTTCCATACGAGTTGATTTCTTGGATAACTTTATTCTGAAGTATATATATATATATATATATATATATATATATATATATATATATATATATATATATATATATATATATATATATCCTTATTTTTCTCCCCATATAACGCACAAATAGAACAACGTAGAAATAAAAAAAAATTCAGTAGAACCATCCATAAAATTTACACACGAATCCGAACAAGACCATTCCCTAGCTTTTCTAGATATAAACATCATCAGATCAGAAAACGATCTGAGTTTCAAAGTACATAGAAAGACCACACACAAAAACAATTACATTCACTACTACTTTCACCATAATGATAAAATAAAGACCGGCATGATTATTGGTTTTTCCTTGCGTGCCTTGAGAATATACAGCCCCAAATATCTTAATGATGAAATTCAATACATTACGAATGTTTTAAAAACATTACAGTATCCGTCCTATTTAATTTCTTACGCAAAGAAAAAAGCTACGAAAATACACTATAATATAAACAAACAGAAAAATAAAACAAATAGCTCTCTACTAAACAGACATCTTTTCATTCCCACCTACACTAAAAATACAAAAATCTACGACATTCTTAATAGACTTGGTTTTCGCTTGATACAAACAACTTCCACAACAATAAAACAAACATTAAAAACTACCAAGCACTCTCCCAAAACCCTCATATCCCACGCCGGTATATATTCCATCCCCTGTAACGATTGCTAACAAGCATACATAGGCGAGACAATAGACATAGCGTAAATCAAAACTAAGACTTTACGAACCTAGAAGAGATATACAGGAATGGTAACGCCCTAAATGCAACCGAAATACTGGCAAACTCTCCCAATTCGTGTCTTATGCATAGTGTTTACATTTCATTAAACCCGCATATACGTATTTGAAGTTTTATCTACGTATGTAGATATTCTGGTACATAAAGAATAGTGCTGATATTCGGGACTACTTCCGTTGCCTTCCTTGAAAAATTTTATACAAATAATAAATATGTTATCAAAGTAAGATATACTAGTGGGGGGAGCTGCCCGGCTTTGCCAGGGCGTAAAATACGCTTAAATATGATATTTTTATTCGTCCAAATTTCGTATATATTATTATAGAGTCGTGATTCAAAAAGTAAAAAAAATATTTGGCTGCCAACAGTTAGAATCGAAACCGAATCTGTAACCAACATGAGACATATGAACTGATTAAAAATTAAAAAATAAACTAAGATGAATTTACAAAATGTATAACGATTTATTTTTTATTTTAACGGCCAAAGATCCATAAAAAAAAACAGCCCGTAAGAAATCCAATAATCTGAGGCCCCTAGCGCCGCTCTGCGATTTTAGTTTTGGAGGAGATAGAATTTGAAAATATGGAAACAGACAGACCAACAGGCAGACATATAGCCGTTTATATATTAGATTTTACTTTTTATAATTCATAGTTCTGGCAACACAGTTCTCTTAAGTAAGGAGAATATTTAGAGATTTGGGACCGCTTCCATTGTTTTCCCCGAATGATTTTACACATATGATAAATATTTTATCAAAATATGATATATTTGCAATTTGAAAGGGGGTTTGGTCCTCATAGCTCCCCTTAGTTAGGAGGGCCCTTAGAGATTGAGTTCACCTCCATTGTCTTTTCTTGAAAAGTTTGAACACACGACTTACATTTCTTAAATGTGAGGATGTATTTAAAGTTTCAAGCGGGCTATGTTGCAGGAGGGAAATTGTTTTATTACCGATCGCCTGTACCCCTTCATGGTGCCCCATTGGGGAACCGTACTCCCCACAGGTATATTAAACTGACATCATGTTTAAGCTTGTGGGGGTGGGAAGTGGATAACTACTAATTGCAACATCCGTATAATAAAAATAAAGCAAAGCAAAGAAAATATGATGAACTTGCGCATCTGTGCAAATAACACCCACGCCGCCATACTTGTTTGGTTTCTGTCATGTCAAGATTGGAATAAAAAGAGTTGGGGGAGGGGCACTCGGTGTGGTTGAAGAATGAAGTGAGGTAAAATTAATGGGTAGGGCGAACCGAAGAATCAGAAAGAAAGAAAGAAAGAAAGAAAGAAAAAAGGCAGAAAAAAATTTCTGCTAAGATTCGTTGCTGAGGTGGGCCAATCATGAATTGGAAAACAAATGTGAAGTGGCTTTCAAACGTGTGCAACACAGTTAGAATCAGGTGCTCGTTTTTTAACATGGGCGTGGGTAATAGATTAATTAATAGAAGAAGAAGAAGAAGAAGAAGAAGAAGAAAAAAAAAAGAAGAAGAAGAGGGGCAGGAGGACGAGGATGAGGATGGGGACAAAGTAAGACAGGAGACAAAAGGAAAAAAAAATAGAGGAAAGTTTGGTTCCTTCGTTGTTGCTATTCAATATTTGAGTACGACACAACGAGACCAAGATCAAAGTGTAGTATCTGTTCTGATACTACACTTCAAATTTTTGTTCTCGATTAGTGGAGGAGACATCCTTCACGACTGAGACAATTTTTATTTTTGTTCCTTTTCTCACATAACCCCCCCCCCCTGGTTTCTAACTCTGCCTTCGCTGGGAGGCAAAGTAAATAGGAACAATGGGTTATGCTCTTTCATAAAAATAACTAGCAGGTTGACCCGACATTGCCCGGATTGAATGATGATCAACGAATGTTTCACATTCTCATATTTTTTTTTATTTTCATGGAAATCGGTGAAGTCGGCCATTTTTCAATCAAATCGATTGATTTCCTGCTCTAATTGGGGACCCATCGCAGGGCACCAAGAGGAAACTTCACATGCCTCTCTGCAGTGACTTAGTTCACAATATATTGTAGTCAATATTGCATTGTAGAGAACCTATTGTTGATTTTATAAAATCATGTTTTATATATAATGGCTTAAATTAGAGTTGAATTGGACTTTAAAAGGCAAGCGTCATACTTTAATTGTGTTCTAAACAGAACCACTCATTTCGAACGCACTCCTATCATATTAAAGAACCTACTGTTGATTTTATATGACTGGATTTATTACTTGTGCGGTGATAATGGCTTGAATTTAAGTTTAAAATAAAAAAGTCAAGTACCATGCTTCAATTGCGCTCTAAACAGAAACATTCGTTTCGGACGCGTACTGTCATATCAAAGAATCTACTGTTGAATTTATATGCTGGGCCTTTCTGCTTGTGTGGTAATAAAACTTTTCAAATGCACTTGTGATGTTAAGCTTTGTAAAACATCGGATGTTCCTTTCTTTTATCAAATTATTTCGATTATCGATTTTCGACACTTAACCTATCTAACGACACTGCAAGACACATAAAGTACCTTTGTGTAAAATTTCATAGAACTCCACCCAGCCGTTTTCGAGTGCATAGGAAACGAACTCTAACACACACACACACACACACACACACACACACACACACACACACACACACACACACACACACACAAAGTTCCTTCAATATAATAGATAGATAGATCAAATGAATACATAGATGTGCCGAAATTAATATGTGAAAACAGTTTTATTTATGGATACATGTGGGTATGTGTGTGTGCGTGTACGTGTGTGTGGTATACATATCTACAGACAGGTTTTTTCCCTGTATAACGACTCTTTGTGTTGGTTTAACATGTTAAGCATCTTCAGACCGAGATTCGAAATCCGAACGTCAGATTACTCTTAACTGTGACCAGCAGCGCCAGGTATAATACTTCCGCTCGATAAATTAATAGCATTTATGTACTTTTTTTTTGTACGTATTTTTGATGCTTCCGATAACCTAGAGCACTTTGTAATTACGAGTTTTTAATTTATATCCCAATAGTGTCTGTCCCATGGCTTAGGAATTAGAGCCAACCATTGACTAGTTAATTAATTATAACTTGGCGCTGTTACTGGAAATGGGAATTAATCTTGCCGCATTGAAGAACTGTGACACGATGCGAGTTGGGAATAAACCAGCGGATAAAGAGGTCAGGCTCATTACCGTGGGGTCCCGATTTCGAATCTCGCTAGATTCAGTCACTCTGATGAGTCGTAGACGACAAAACATGTGTCAGTGGATACTTATATTTTAAAAATATTATATATACCGCTCCCCATGCGGGGGGTACCAAATTGGTTAAAGGGAAAATTATTCCTAACTCGCATTTAGGTAAAAAATGCACTTTCGTAAATAATTGAATTCATTCAAAACGTATCGCAAACCAAAAAGCACATAATATATATATATATATATATATATATATATATATATATATATATATATATATATATATAGAGAGAGAGAGAGAGAGAGAGAGAGAGAGAATTTTCAAAATGTGAAAGATTATACAATTATTTCCACAGTCAAACAACGTCGCAGCTTGGCTGTCATGGCTCTTGTGAGCTGCGACCTTGTTTGACTGTGGAAATAATAATAATAATAATAATAATAATAATAATAATAATAATAACAAAAATAATATATAAATACACACACACACACACACACACATATATATATATATATATATATATATATATATATATATATATATATATATATATATATATGTATGTATAAAGTTTTGTGATATGACAGGGGAGCGTTCAAAATAAATGTTTCTGTTTAAAGAACAACTGAAGCATGATACTTGACTTTTGCATTTTAAACGTTAATTGAAGCCATTAATTATGTAAGTCCCACCAGTGTTAAATGTATGTATGTATGTATGTTTTTATTTATTTATTTTTTTTTATTTTTCTTCCTTTGAAAATTGTAATGCCGGGTATGGGGCAGCCAAACCAGCTGCCAACATTGCCCCGCTTTTTTATTGAAACCAACCGAGAGCTCTTTTTAGTATCCTCGCTGTTCCTTTGAGTGCAATTGTCTGAATCTCTTTTGCACTTGGTTCACCAGGAATATTAGGTAGGACTTCAAGTTCTTCTTCATAAGTCCTGTGGCACCTATGATAACTGGTATGATCGATATCCCCTTTAGGTTCCAGTTTCTTTTCATATCATACATGAGACCTTGGTATTTGGTCTGTTTCTCTCTTTCAGCTCTGTTAAGACCGCCATCATTAGGAACACTCACTTCAATCAAGGTTGCAACTCTCTCTGACTTATTCCATATAACTATGTCAGGTTTCACAGCAGCATTTTCAAGGTAGGTGGCTGTAGGGATTACATGGTCGTAATGTATGGTATATAGATCATTTCCAACTGTTTTTTCAGGTTGATGTTCCCAGGACTTGCTGCTACACTGGATGTTTAATTTTTTACAGATGATCCATTGGAGGTACTTGCATACTCCATCATGTCTCGCTGTATAGTAGCCGTCCCCTAGAAGAACTTTGCAACTTGATATCAGATGACCAACACTTTCCAATTCTGTGTGGCAGAATCTGCATTTATTGTCATTATTGATCCCTGCCATCTTCTTGAATGCATTGGTCATCAATCCCTGGTCTTGGGCAGCCATTATGACCCTTTCCTGATCGTGGTGGAGGGATCCTCTTTTGAGCCAGTCTAAAGAACCTTCTTTATCTATGTATTCCCGAGAAAGTTCCCCCAGAAAATACTTTGCACGCTGATGTTGTTCCCATTCTTTAAGGTTCATCTGTTGAAAGGTCTCGGTATATTTCTGCCGGCTCTTTCTTGCTATTTCTGTGGCACACTTGTTTGGTGTTTCGTCCTCATCTGAGAGACAACTCTGACCAAAATGTTTGGCCAGCTGGGTGACTGATGTTGTTCTGCTGGCTATTGTCTCTTGATGTTCATATACTATTGAGAGGGTGTATGTATGTATGACTGCCTTAAAATTTCCACAGAGGCAACGGATTTTCACGAGACTCATATCGTTTTGAAGCGCTACTCTTCAGACGACAAATATCGAAAACTTTGCAAAAACATTAATTCCTTCACTCTTAACTGGACACTTTTCTAGAAAGAGGGTCCGCTTTGTTTCGCCGATATTTTCAATTGACTAGCCTTAATTTAAACCTTCGCCACTTCCGGTTTAGCGGAGGACGCAACGGCAAAGACATCATTTTTTTTAAAATTTCACATTCTTTTCCTCCTTCGCGATAGGGGTTCGAGCCTGCCTGTCTACTACCACTTTTTTCTTTTTTTTTTTTGCTCAACACACACCTGCAAACACACTAGCAACGCCGAGCACCCAGGCTAGTTGTATATAAGCGGAAGTCGACACTCTCTAGGTGGTCTTGTTTACTTTTATAATCACATTTCAGACTAAATCAAACTGTATAAATACTTATCATATTAGGTATTTCCTACCGTAATTCTGCGTTGCGAATTGTTTGTGAGCGATAAGACATACACTGAGATTGGAGAGGTTCATCGATGATTTGACCTCAAGTGTCTATTCGCTATTTTCTTCCTTTAGTTTACATGCTAAGGAGTCTGCAGTTTGATTTTATAAAAACGCGTCGACCACTCTACGGTCGCAAATAATGTTCGAACATTAATGTTTAACTTTCACGGCGGCTGTGGTGGGATGGAAAACAACGCAGCTTGAAAAACTGGCTGTGTCAATCAATTTCTGACTCAGTCGGTTCCATAGAACCTGTTTTTTTGTTTTTTTTACACAGTGATCACCACTTATCAAGGCCCGGAAGCCACTCAGGGAAAAGGGTTATTGCAAGTACATTACGTTAGTGTGGAGATTTGATGAAGTGTTTACTTAAGGGGGCAGTTCATTAGGAATTTGTTAACGTTGGACTTGAAGACATCCAAGTTGTAGTCCGGTGGTTCAGAGTTCCACAGGCGTGCAGTTCTAAGAAAGAAGCTTTGTTCATGGAATCTGCGTTTTGATTTAGGCACAGATATAGAGTGGGGGAAATTTTTCACAGTGGATTCAACTAGACGGGTGTTTTTCGTGAAAGATTGGCGAGGGGGGACCAGAGATTGGAGTTCAGACGAGCACCTGCCATGGAAATAACGATAAAACAAGGATAGGCTCGCAACGTCTCTTCTGTGGGAGAGAGGTTGCAGGGTAGAGAAAAGGGCATCCCCCACTAAGCCACAAAGTCTATTTTGTACTCTGTCAAGGCAGGATAGGCTGTTTTTAGCAGCTCCTGCCCAGATATGGCAACAGTATTCCATCCTTGGACGTACTTGGCTTTTATATAGATAGAGAATTGCATCAGTTGTGAGATATCTTCTGGAGCGGTAGAAGGATCCCACCATCTTTCCAGCAACCTTGTCAACAGACTTGATGTACATGTTCCATTTCAGATCAGGAGTAAAGGTCAAACCCAGAAGCTTCCCAAAACATGGGGCCTCACCCAGACAAGAGCCATCCATCACAATGTATGCCGGATGGGGATCAGAGCGTTGATGATGTAAGGATAGGAGTTTGGTTTTGGATGCATTAAAGGTAACCAGCCACGTCTTCCTCCACTGAACCACGCGCTCGAGATCAGAGGAGAGAGAATCAGAGAGAACGTTGTCATTTACAGCCTTTGATGTGTTGCCGTAGATGGTCGTGTCATCAGCATAGATGTCAAGGAATGATTTAAGTATGTGTTTAGGGAGGTCATTTATGTAGATCAGGAAGAGAGTTGGGCCCAGGATTGACCCTTGAGGGACTCCAGCATTTATATTGCAGGCCTCCGATTTTTGTCCATCTACCACTACTCTTATGAGCCTATCGGGGAGAAATGATTTAATGATTGAGAAAACGTTTCCAGTTATACCGTAGCTGGAAATCTTGTGAAGTAGACCCTTATGCCATACCTTGTCGAAGGCCTTTCACTTATGGATATTGTTTGAGAATCTTATCTTTTTAACAATCTCAAACTGTGCAAGGAAGTAATGGAGGGTTCGGCCATGGTCTTCGTAATATACTAAGAAGGCTGACCAACTAAAGTCATGTAACCTGTTGACGTCATTGAATTTGGTCTACTGACTTTGGTCACGACTAGTTCTTGGTCCTAAGAAACAACTAGAAGTAGATAGCGTCTAATGACAAAACCGAAAGGAGGTAGATGACTATTTTCGGGGATTTAGCAGAGAAGCCAACAAAGGGGTAAAAAGTAAAAATATAACAAATGAATGTTACCAAAAACAAGATAAATTACTCTTCTACCTACCTGGGATAAGTTTTATGTGCTTTAACGGAATGTAAAACTTTTATTCGGTTCTAAAAAGAACTTTAGTTGATCTGTTATAGCAAACAAGGAAGCAAGATGGCTGCCGAAAACACTGTTTCAAAATTGGATCAAAATTCGACAAAATACTAATAAAAATCTACCAATACGTGTCGGCATTTTGTTTGTTATTTCGAATTTGGAACCATTTTCGAAGACAGCGTGTTTTCGTCAGCCGTTACATTTGGATGCACACAGTTAAAAGAATTTCCTGCCAAATGAATGCATAGCAAAGTAAGATTTTTTAAAGTTTAATTATTCGTAAAATTTGAAATTTCTCAACGATATTTAAAAACAAAAGTACCATCGTATATATTAAGTTATTTATCAAATGTATTGTTAAATAAGGTTTTTTATTAGTTTTTGTCTTCTTTAACTGAATGCTTTTAAGTGTCAAAATAAAAAAAGCGCCACGAAACAATTGATAGAAATGTTTTTTTTTTTTAAATTCGCAAAGTGAATGACAATATTACTAAAAGAAATCACATAAAAAAAGTAAACTTTTAATTAAATTCTACTACACATTTTTGTAATGTTTTAATAATTTATGTTTGAAATATTTTTTCGCTGGTAACATTGTTTATAATAACATTGTTTATTTAAATGCTAGCTACAAAATAAAAAAAAACACAGGAGAGTTCTTGTTTTTGTACTTAAAGTAAGAAACGGCCTTACTTGTAAATAGCCACACCATTCACTGGACAAAGCAGGGGAGGATAGAGCGGTAGCTCTAGATATATCAATTTAATTGGTTTTTATTTTTGTTTATTTATCGCTTGTTAATCGGTTATACTAATTCATCGTTTGTTTTCGTTTTAAAAATTATTCATTGTTGGTTTTGATTAAAAAATATCGTTGATTTGATTTCCGAAAGTATATTGTTTGTTCGTTTTTCTTTTAAAAAAACATAGTTATTGCCGTTTTTTTTTTTCATTTTTAAAAAATATTTATGTTTAAATTCAAGTGGATTGTTTAATAATTATTTATTCCTAAATTAATATTTCATATTTTGCAGCATTTGTACTTTTACAAGCACAATTTATAAATTTATATTAAATAAAGATCGATTTTACTATAAGTCGATTAATATTTATTCCTTTTCGTTTTTAAACCAATGAAACAATGAAATGTTTAATTACTTTAAACACACAACTGTTCCATTTGGAATAAAAAAGGCAAAATAGATTCATTGATAGATTGATATAATAATTAAGTGATTGATTTTGTAATACGAAGAATTTTAAATGTCAACTTGTAAGATGGTAAAACATCATGAAATTTTGAACATCGACTTTTGTTATTTATTCAATATGTATATATATATATATATATATATATATATATATATATATATATATATATATATATATATATATATATATTGTTGGAGAGCTATTGGCTACACATTAGCAAACGTGTTTCAATTGTTAGCTCTCCAACAATCAATATATTGCTCTGTTTCATGCATTGAGCACTCTTTGGAATGACATATTGTGTTGTTGTTATGAGTTACTGAAAAATTCTACCAACAGTATAATAATAATAATAATAATAATAATAATATATATATAATAATAATAATAATAATAATAATAATAATAATAATAATATATATATATATATATATATATATATATATATATATATATATATATATAGATGGATGTTATTTTTAAATAACGACTATATATTGGGTACAATGTCAGATAAAATAATCGATAGAGAATTGACTCTATAATAATAAATACGAAATATGTATGAATTAAAATATTATATTTAAGCGTATGTTACAACTAGGCAACGCCGGGCTCCCTCTGCTAGTATGAAGTACAAACAGAAACATGTGCCGAACTGATCAAAAGAAGAGAACGAGAATGTTCTCAATTGTCTCTAGTATTCTGGAAAGGAGATACTTTCCTTTGGAATAGAGAAGGAAATTAACACCTTTCTTTTCAGCGTTATTTTAAAAAAAATTCATTACATTTTCACCCCAAACAAGGCATTTTGCCACTTTGGTGTAGGGGACTACTATCAGGGTAACAGCTACTGGGGTAATATGTAGGGAGTTGGGCAGCAAGATGTCGGTTCACGTTACACTTGAACTTATGCATGTCAGTACAGTTGGGGAAGCAGGGACCTGGAATGGAATTCCAAATTCTAGCGGTTCTGGGGAAGAAACTATTGGAGTAGAAAGCTCTTTTACACCTAGAGATATCTACTGTGTGTGGGGGGGATTTAGCTGCCTGTCGGGTTTGTCAAGGGTGTTTACGTCGTGGGGGCACAAGTGCTTGTAATTTGTCAGGGCATTCACATTAAAATACTTGTAGAACAGGTAGAGGGATGCTACATTTCGTCAATGGGACAGAGGCTGAAGCTTAGATGACAGTTCAGGACCTATCAGATTGGCGACTCTCTTTTGAACCTTGTCTAGGAGTGAGAGACTAGTAGCAGATGCACCAGCCCAAATATGACAACAATACTCCATACATGGGCGAATGGTGGCCTTATAGAGGTACAGGATACTTTCGGGTGTTAGTAGTTTTCTAGCACGGTAGAGAAAACCTACCTTTTTCGCAGCGGTCCTTGCAATGCTTTCAATGTAATTGTACCAACTCATGTTTCCTGTGAATGTTAGGTCAAGGAGTTTAAAAGATGTACTTTCAGATAAAGAGTAATTGGCCATTGCTATTGGTGGTAGAGAAGGTTTCTTGTAGTTATTGAAGGAAACAAGTTTAGTCTTGGCAGCATTGAATGATACCATCCGTTTTTGTCCCCATTCCATTAAAGATTGGAAGTCATCCTCTAGTGTTTTTGCCATTTCTTTATATATGTGTTCATTTGTTTTCCTGTCATGCCTTTTATAGAGCGTGGTGTCATCAGCATATATACCCATCTCAGAGGCAATTTTGTCGGGGAGGTCATTTATGAATATTAGGAATAATAGAGGTCCAAGGATAGATCTCTGAGGTACTCCCACATTTATATCATGTTGTTTAGATGTACGACCGTCGAGGATAACCTGAATTTTTCTCTTATCTAAGAAGAATTTAATTATGTTAAGTATTCTTCCAGTAATACAGTATGATCTGATTTTCCCGAGTAGACCATCATGCCATACCCTGTCAAAAGACTTAGATATATCTAGAGCTACCGCTCTATCCTCCCCTGCTTTGTCCAGTGAATGGTGTGGTTATTTACAAGTAAGACCGTTTCTTATTTTAAGTACAAAAACAAGAACAAGAACTCTCCTGTGTTTTTTTAATTTTGTTGCTAGCATTTTTATATGTCGGGCCTTTTGGCTTGTGTTGAAATAAAACATCTCTAATGCACTCTTGATGTTAGGCAGTGTAAGGTGTTAACTTTGGCCCAAAATCGCCTGTTTTTTTACTTTAATCGGATTATTTCGATTATCGATTAACGATACTTATCGAATACATTCTGATAGAAAAACTATCTAAGAACACTGCCAAGTATATAAAATACCATCGTGTGAAATTTCATAAAAATGGGCCCAGCTGTTTTCGAGTCCACAGAGAACTTACTCACACACGCAAACACAGACACACACACACACACACTCACAGACACATACACACACACTAACGCTCACACACACATACACACACACGAGTACACACACACTCACAGACACACTACCATACACACTCACAGACACACTCACACACACGCTCACACACACACTCACACACGCACTACCACACACACACACTCACACACACACTTACAAACTCACAGACACACACACACACACTCACACACACGGACACACAGTGAGATATGGTTCCTTTTATATAATAGTAGAGATGAGATAGCGTAGATCTTTCTTTTGTATTTATAATGTAATCATCCTATTTTGGCCTGAGTATATTTTCATCATTCGCCAACAATCAAACCTATACAACTAATTTGGTTTTAGCATCAGGGGTCTACGTTTTAACCTTCCAGAGGTTGAAACCCAATTACAGAAGACGAAACCGAACATATTATTTCTAAGTGAAACTGGAATAGGGCCGACCACTTCCCTAGATGAGTTCATAATTAACGGATACTCTTACTTAACAGCTAAATCTGACCCCCAAGATCGCCATGGGCATGGAATATGTGCCTACATTAAGGATGGCTTCCTGTGTGGCAGGGATATCTCTAGAGAAGATCCTAATTTACCCTATATGTGCTTCAGGGTTGCACTTGCTAACACCACTGCATTTATATTTGCCCTCTATCGGCCCCACAACAGCGGAGTTACTATCTTTAAGAGCATATCTGAGAAAATAGACCACATTCTGTCTGCACATCCCTCGGCTAACATCCACATCTGTGGTGACTTCGACGTCCATAACGTGGAATGGCTGACCCATTCAAATAAGACAGACGATGAGGGGAGGTTTTGTCATGATTTTGCCATTGCTTATGACCTCACTCAGATTGTTCGCGAACCCACCCGTGTGCCCGATACACCCGATCAATATGCAAGCCTCCTAGACCTTTTTCTCTCAACTTCCCCTGAGCTATGTTCATGTTCCGTTCATTCTCCTCTAGGATCCTCCGACCACTCCGTCGTATCAGTTAAGATAAAAACGAAATGTAATACGTCCCCAGACATACCCCTCCACCGTACTGTATACTGATACTCTATGGCTGACTGGGATAGCTTCCATACATTCATATGTGATTTACCTCTGCACTCCATGTTTAAAAAGGAAGTGTCCTCTATAGTATCAGATCTGACCGAATGGTTAATTGTAGGCATAGACCGATTCATACCATCTAAAAAATTCCAACAAAAACCTACCAGCCAGTCATGGTTCTCCCCAGAATGTGCTGCTGCTATCGTGCACAGAAATCACTTTTTCCATAGCTACCAACGTAATAGATGCACTGAAACTAAAGCTGCTTTCAGCAACCACTGTAAAAGAGTAATAAAAAATGCAAGAGAGCTATATGCCCAGTCTGTTAAATCCAAGGTAGCTGATCAGCGGCTTGGTTCCCACCAGTTTTGGCAAATAACAAATAGGATCCTGAACAGAAGTGTGCGTTCTATCCCAACCATTATCAATGGACCAGAGGTCATCTCGTCAGCGTCAGACAAGGCCAAACTATTTGCAAAGAACTTTGAACAGAACAAGCTAGGTAACATACAAATATCCGTGCATGACGTCGCCAAGCTAATCAAGAACCTTGATTCCAGTAAAGCAACTGGCCCTAATGGCATCCCAATTATAGTGTTAAAAAAGCTTCAACCAGAACTCACTCCCATACTTACGAAACTTTTTAAGCGCTGACTTAAGGAGAAGTGCTTTCCGACTCCTTGGAAGACCTCATCAGTTTGCCCTGTATTTAAGAATTCAGGTGATAAGTCATCTCCCTCTCAGTACAGACCAATAAGTCTCCTGTGTGTTATGAGTAAGTTGCTGGAATCCATATTAAATAGAGAAATGATCAACCACCTCAGCAGGAACAACCTTCTTAGTGACACACAATATGGTTTCCGCTCTGCAAGATCTACCGCAGATGTGCTGATGGTTATATCTCAAAGGATTAGTGAATCTCTTGACAAAGGCTTCCTTTCTAGGGCAATTGCAGTTGACATATCAAAGGCCTTCGATAAGGTTTGGCATAAGGGTCTACTTCACAAGATTTCCAGCTACGATATAACTGGAAATGTTTTTTCAATTATAAAATCATTTCTCTGCGATAGGCTCATAAGAGTAGTGGTAGATGGACAAAAATCGGAGGCCTGCAATATAAATGCTGGAGTCCCTCAGGGGTCAATCCTGGGCCCAACTCTCTTCCTGATCTACATAAATGACCTCCCTAAACACATACTTAAATCATTCCTTGACATCTATGCTGATGACACGACCATCTACGGCAACACATCAAAGGCTGTAAATGACAAAGTTCTCTCTGATTCTCTCTCCTCTGATCTTGAGTGCGTGGTTCAGTGGGGGAAGACGTGGCTGGTTACCTTTAATGCATCCAAAACCAAACTCCTATCCTTACATCATCAACGCTCTGATCCCCATCTGGCATACATTGTGATGGATAGCTCCCGTCTGGGTGAGGCCCCGTGTTTTGAGAAGCTTCTGGGTTTGACCTTTACTCCTGATCTGACATGGAACAAGTACATCAAGTCTGTTGCCAAGGTCGCTGGAAAGATGGTGGGATCCTTCTACCGCTCCAGAAGATATCTCACAACTGATGCAATTCTCTATCTATATAAAAGCCAAGTACGTCCAAGGATGAATACTGTTGCCATATCTGGGCAGGAGCTGCTAAAAACAGCCTATCCTGCCTTGACAGAGTACAAAATAGACTTTGTGGCTTAGTGGGGGATGCCCTTTTCTCTACCCTGCAACCTCTCTCCCACAGAAGAGACGTTGTGAGCCTATCCTTGTTTTATCGTTATTTCCATGGCAGGTGCTCATCTGAACTCCAACCTCTGGTCCCCCCTCGCCAATCTTTCACGAAAAACACCCGTCTAGCTGAATCCACTGTGAAAAATTTCCCCCACTCTTTATCTTTGCCTAAATGAAAACGTGGATTCCATTAACAAAGCTTCTTTCTTAGAACTGCACGCCTGTGGAAATAAAAAATGTTACTGCGCATTCGTTAGCCTTGGCTGAGGGGGGACTAAGGGAACGACCATTAAATAATTCTGTGGGTTGTTATGGAACTCAACGCTCAAGGAGTACAAAAACAGTTTTCATGATTTGAAGAAATTACTTTTTCGAAAAGTGGGTGATCACTTTTCCCTGTAAAT
The DNA here is from genome assembly GCF_053919585.1 of Euprymna scolopes. NCBI lineage: Eukaryota > Metazoa > Mollusca > Cephalopoda > Sepiida > Sepiolidae > Euprymna > Euprymna scolopes. Next base: position 116,196,708 of record NC_136495.1, read on the forward strand.
TTAACTTAAAATGAGCACCCACTCTCTGGCCACCTGAGAGAGGGGGATTTTTTATGTGTTTATTGGCTAAACAGCCTTTGTTTATGCTCGCGCGTAGCGTAAACGAAGTCTACGGCAGTGAAATGGAAAATATTCCCAGAGTTCAGGGGTTATTACCATGCAAAAGAGATCAAACCAAAACCTTTTTAGCCAAGAAACACACAGAAAAATGCCCCTCTCTCAGGTGGCCAGAAAGTGGGTGCTCATTCTAAGTTAAATTTAGATTGAAAAGTGATCAGCCACTTTTTGAAAAAGTAATTTCTTCATATCGTGAAAACTTTCTTTTTGCGACGGAAACGGTTTGCAGATTCGTTTTTAGCACACCGAAATCTACATTAAAATATTTTGTTATATACGAACGTGAGACGGGCCTTAAAGTAAAATAATACCGGATTTTGGGGGGCAGATTTGGATATTTACAAATATCCTCAAACCAGGTAATCGCTAAAAAGGACTCTTAAAAGTCGTCACCTGTATCGAACAAAAGTTTAAAACCACCGATTACATGTCAGCCTACGTCACTGTAACATATCTTGAGTGAGTTTCTAACAGTATTTTGTATAGTTTTTTAGCTTAAACTCTTTTCCCAAAATTTCCCCAAACTTTACGTGTTCGATAGAGTCTGCCACCATTTGTATTTTTCAAATATACCGATAAACACTGCATGTTTTTGAACCGATTAAACATTATACATTACATAAAAACACTACAATCTTATCCAGTTAGGTAGAACATTTACTTTTCTTGCCTTTGATAAGATTTATTTGTTATATATTTATTTTTTGACAACTTCTTTGTATCTGTGTTTAGTAATACAAACCCTTTTCATTTAATGTAACGTTTAGTCGGCTCGAAAAAAAAAACAGTGTTTATCTGTGTATTTGAAAGATACAAATGATGGTGGACACTGTTGATTATGTTAAGTTTGAGAAAGTGAGTTAAAAATAAAAAGCTACATAAAATACTGTCAGAAACTCACAGATCATGCCAGCCTATGTCATGGTAACATATATTCGGTGGGTTTCTGACACTGTTTTGTATAGTTTTAGTTTTCAACTTACTTTCCCAAACTTAACGTATTCAACAAAGTCTGCGACCATTTCTGTTTTTCGAGCCGATTAAACATTTTACATTACATAAAAACACTAAAAATTATCCCGTTAGGTAGAAACGTAACTTACCTTACCTTTGCTTTCATTTATTTGTTTTTGGACAACTTTTTCGAATCTATGTATAGTAAACCCCCATCACCCAAATATTAATTACTAACTCACATTTTTGTATACAGAAAAAAACAAAAACAAAAAACAAACATTTAACGTTTCAACATTTTTGCTACGTTCGGCTTCATCCACTGATTGTTGGTCAAACCCAAACCATGATTGACGGAAACTCCCGAGGATCCGGATCAAATTCTGCACGAGTACCATTTTTTTTTTTCATTATCGCCTTCTTTTTTACTTTTTGGAGTGGATTGCTTTACTAAGAATATAAGAAACATGTATTTTCTCTTTTTATTAGATTTTTCCATTACGCCAAATTGAGCCACAGTAACGCGTGGCAGAGTACAGCTAGTATATATATATATATATATATATATATATATATATATATATATATATATATATATATATATAAAGAACATAGTAAAAGATTCAAAATGGAAAACTGGATAATCAGAATAAAATATCGATTTATCAGATGCATTCCTCTATGGTTTTAACTTTAAAAATCCGATCGATTCAACTTTATATATTAGATAAGGGAAAGTTTACTGTACTGATTTGTTTATGACAGAGTACGCAATACCTCAAACTAGTTTATTAGTTAATTTTATTTAACTCCTCTTTAAACGTTAAACACAGGGTCAAGTATTGGTTTCATGAAAGCGTTTCTGTGAAACAAATTGGAATCGAGCTTAGCAACCCCAGCTTTTTCAGTCCGTGTCGTTAACCACTCAGACAACGTCACTCTCTAGTTTCGTAATTTATAAAACAGTCGATAATAATAATAATAATAATAATAATAATAATAATAATAATAATAATAATAATAATAATAATAATAGCACTCAAATTCCAGCAATTGCAAGCAGCTGTTGCGATGATGCAAATTTATTTGCAAATATCATCGAAAGAGGTGGAAAGTACTGGAAAATCTGTGGAGACTTGTTGTCACTCAGCTTCCAAGCAATACCACAGGCTGTATTCAATGAGATGTTTGATGACCTGTGTGAAACTTCCCTGTGAGCCAATAATAATAATAATAATAATAATAATAATAAAAATAATAATAATAATAATAATATATCTGGCCAAAATCTCAGTGATTTTTTATTATGTGAAGTTTGCTAACAGGCAGAAAAATAAATCATTGGCCACTCAAAGGAATTAGTCCACGAGTCGGGAACATTTTGCTGTCGCATTTATGTACTGGCTTAATAAAAGACTTCAGAAAATGGACACACAGCGACACAATAACTAACTAATTCCTATTGGTCAAAATAGTCACGTGTGACTTTGACATAATGGCCTGTGCAAAACAAGTTCAAATCCGATTATTACGCTTGGCTAATCTTATTTCCGAGGCAGCCGTTTACACCTCACGGGTTTGGCCTTGTATGTTCATCACTATTCTGGCCGATTCACACTTGTTCACCCTTTCTTTTACCGCTTCTTGATTACAAGCCTTCCCCTTTGTCAAGCACTTACGCACCGATTGAACGCTCATGCGCACGCGCACACGTACACAAAATGGACTCGCTCGCCGAATGTCGACGTATGGGGTTCAGGCAACTAATTTGTACGAAATCCACACAAATGATTTGCTTAGAGTAATGAAGGCTTACTGCAGAACCAGCCACACTGTTTTGAAACACTGCTAACCTCAGTCGGTGCAAATAATCATCACCAGGCAGAGAAGACTGCACACCTCAGGGTTTACATCAGTGTTTTTCCCTTTTCCTAGATGCATGTCTTAATTAAGATTGAGGGTGCATCTCTCAGTGGTTTTAAACGCGCCTAGTATTCGCAAATGTTTGCCCATCTGGTACTGGCCAGGTTCATCGTTGTTTAACTTCGGCGATCTAACGAGAACCGATGTGTCAACGTAATTATGGTGTATGTAAGATATACACAGACATGTATAAGGAAAGAAAAAAGAAGACAAAAATTGAATAATATGAAAACTAAATAACGGGGAAAAATATGCTTTGCTCGTATTCATACACATATTCATATTTATGTAAATAACATCTCAGCCGGTGAAACTAATAAAAAGATCCGCAAAACAACAAAAAAACATCTTAAACTGGAAAGGTAAAAACGCATAAGAAAGAGAAAAATGTAGCAATCAACAGAAAAATCAGAAAAAAGAAAGAAAACGTCTCATTGTAGAAATTGAGTAACTGATTGCGTTCTGAATTCAGTTTTGACGATTTTGCTATTTGCTATCTATTCGCTTTTCCCCTAAACACTTGGTTTGTCCAGCAGATTTTATTTGTTAAATTTTATATGGCGGGTCTACTATATATATATATATATATATATATATATATATATATATATATATATATATATATATAGTGTCCACAAAGTCTAGCTACATTATGTAGCCAGACTTTGTGGACACCTGCAGATTATGTAGTCAGTCTGTGGGCACCCTTTAGATTATGCAGCCAGACTTTGTGGACACCCTTTAGATTATGCAGCCAGACTTTGTGGGCACCATGTAGATCATGCAACCAGACTTTGTGGACACCCTTTAGATGATGCAGCCAGACTTTGTGGGCACCATGTAGATCATGCAGCCAGACTTTGTGGGCACCGTGTAGATTATGCAGCCAGACTTTGTAGACACCCTGTATATATATTCATCTACATACAGTACTGTTTCGCTCTACCACTGCTCATCAGTGAGGCTAGACTAGCATCCATCCCTAGCCAGGGTTTGAACCTACAACCATCTAGTTGATAGTTCTTAACCTCCGGTACATGGGATCGGTGCCCATAAACGACCTCATGAAATGTTCATTTAAACTTACCGAAATATACAAGGGTGAAATCCACATCATGAAAAAATGTAGATTAGTTTTAATCAATGACAATGACCAATGGATAAAGACAAAAATGACCAACTTCTTTGATTTGACCATGACCAGATATTGTGGAGGATTTTACTGATATTTACTAACAAATGTATTTGATAATACAGATATAAGCCTATACACAGATTATGGATTAGATATGATAAGAGATTTCAACAAGGTCAAGAGAAAAAAATTTGGAGAAATTTATACATATCAAAATATCAAAACTTACGCCCAAGAGTGATTATACTGCAAACATAAATTTCTTTTTATTTTTTCATACGCATACCCAAACTCTAATCTTAAAACAAATTTCTAATTCTATAGGCTTGTCAATAACTCTAGTAACGAAAGCATATTTAAAACACAAACAACTTTTATAATACAGTTCTAAAAAATAGTGAGTATCAAAATATCAAAAATATATATAAGCAACAGGACACTAATAATTATAATGACATTAAAAAATAAAAGAAAAAGAAATGTAATATGGTATACGCCGCCCTATAACCAGATGATAAAAACTTGGCATGAAATTCCTTAATCTCATCGCAAAAATTCTTCTCCGTAACCAATCCATTGTACAAAATATTCAATAAAAAATCACTTAAAACTGTCATGCAGTTGTTCTGAAAACGAACAAAGATAATGGACGAGCATAACAAAATATTGAATGGAAAAATACTAACAAAATTAGCAAAAAAGGACCAATATGGCAGCAAGAGAAACATTAATGTGAACAAAACTATAAGCACTAGAAATAGTAGGAGAGTGAATAAGGAGAATAATTGTAACTCTAGAAATCATACATTTTTATCCGTCTATAATATAAGCGAAAATATGTGTGTTTGTATGTGTGTGCATTTTTTTATGCATGCCTGGCAAAGGGTTTGGGGGACGCTCGGTGGGGTCACTCATTCTTAAAACTTTTTATATGCTCCATAGATTATAATATCTAAGATTTACGAAATGAGCTCATGTGTACCTTTATTTGGGCGACTTTTACACGCTATTTTTGCAGTATTTCATAATCACCGTGTGTTTATTTGACTTTTTCGAATATAAACGAAAATGAACCCGTAGCAAAATGAATCTCCTTGGCACTCGTGCTCGGGACGTCCAGAAAACAACGAGGTTTGATCAATGCGGCCCAAGACCCTTCATATCAGACAATTGCTATTCATTTTGACATTCCCCTATTTATGGGGAGGTTTTCCCCAGCATATGGTGTGATGTTATATCTCATTAACTTCACGAACCTGTCAATTAAGTTTTTAATGCCAGTAACGCAAAAATTAATAGATCATCCCTTTCGCCCACGTGTTCACCTTTTTTTTTTACTTTTGACAAAACAAAATGCATATTAAACATGTGTGTGTGTGTGTATTTTTACGGTAATCGGGAAAATGGGGTAATTGAGGTAAAAAATAACAACTTTTCAGTTAAATATTCAGTGATTAATAAAGAATCCTTATCAAAATCGGGAATTGTATCGGAATCCTGAATTTAGCACGGAATCGGTGATTGCATCGGAATCGGGAAAAATATTAGCATTGCCCCATCACTGGACCCTATACATGTTTGTATACTACTACTACTACTACTACTACTACTACTACTACTAATAATAATAATAATAATAATAATAATAATAATACACAAAAAGGCTGCGTCGCTCCTATATTAAGCAGAACAATAGAATAGGAAGTAATGTCAGACGAACCTTTAGTAAGAGTATTAGCAGACGGTTTATCTCTTATGACAACCAGCAAATTAAAGAGATTTCATGTAAAATTTGGTGCAATTCTATCGACGTAGTTTTGAAATCCATGGGTGACGAATAATTAAAAAAAAAAAAAAGTACGTGCAATTATCGATTCAGCAGAGTTTGTACATACACATAATATAAGTCAAAGTAAACATATATCTGATAATTTTTTTCCACAGGAATCACCATTACCAAGGTCCGGAGGCCACTCGAGGATAAAGGTTAATGGGTATACATTAGTCAATGTGATTATAGCGTAGTAAACATTAGTGGTATTTTTCTTAATTGGATTATTTAAGGGGACAGTTCATCAAGTACTTGTTTGCATTGGACTTGAAGACACTCAGATTGTAGTCATCTGGAAATCAAGCAATCGGAAGAGTTCCACAGGCATGCAGTTCTAAGAAAGAATCTTTGTTCATGGAATCTATGTTTAGGTTTAGGTACAGATAAAGAGTGTGGGAAATTATTGATAGTGGTTTTGTCTAGACGAGTGTTTTTCGTGAAAGTTTGGCGAGGGGAGACCATAGATTTTTTCGTCATGAAATCTTTGACTCCTAGCATCTTTTAATCTGAAGCCTTTCAGTCCTATTCTGTGTGCGTTGGGAGGTTTACGTCAGGAATGACATTGAGAAACGGTGGAACGATATTAAGATATGGAATGGGCAGTATAGGAATCTCATTAATACGAAAATATGAAATCTGTTGTGTACGTAGGGCGAAACGATGGTCACGATAACCGCGTATAAAAAACGGAAATAAAGAACCAATAAGAGCGGAAGGATGGCATAGAAAATACGGTCAGTTGTACATGGAACACGTGCGTCGGCGTAAAGATTTAATTACGGCCCGCAGCAGCGCAGCAATCGTTAGTCTTCGCTTTTGTGTATTCCCTTTAATTTATTCACAATATTTACAGGTTTTACTTGTTGACATTTTCACAGATGCACATCTATATGATGTGAAATGATCTTTGCAGTTTCCAAATATAACTTGCATATGAGAGGAGTGGCTGCAGTAAGAAGGACGAACTATTTTTTTTTGTGGAGGAGAACGATTCGAATATTTGGCAGCGAAGATAACACATCGAAGTCAAGCAGTTGTGCTAATAATTATAATGTAGTAGGAGTGTCGGCAATTTATTTGTTGTTTTTTTTTTCTTTTTAGACTACAGACATTTTCAGTCATCTTGGTTATGTTATTATCACCTGTGGCAAAGCCCCATTTTCGTTTTCTGCATTTTTGTACTAATAATTAGGGTCAGGACAACAGAAAGTTTTTTTTTCGTTGTTTTGACTCTCGAGTATATATCCGTTGATATTTTATTTTTTTATGTAGAGTGATGTGGTTCTCGGTTGATTAATTGTATCTGTGTCTAACTGTGTTAGATATAAACTCAAGAGTCAAAACAATAAGACTATTCTCTTGCCCGTTCTCTAGAAATGAGTCACCATGAGGTTAAAAGTCATACTGAGTTTTTAATGTAAAAAGTGTCCCAAATTTACGGACGAAACGTCAAATGTCAGAATATATGATTGATTTTTGTGTGTGTGTGTAGTTTTTAGGAAGATTTCAAGTCATAACACGAAGATTGGAAATCTACATTATTCGGCCACAGAAAAAAAAAAGGTTTGTCGATTTTCATTTCTTATTGTTTAATCATAAAAAATTACTAAATACGTTTCTGTGCAGAATTTATTTCCCAGCAGGAAAACTACGGCCATATGAAACAAAAAAAAAATACATATTTTAATGAATGAAAATGGAGAATTAAATAGTAACATATTAGATATCATTATACACTATCAAGAACAACATCTTTGACTAAAAGAGACATTTTCAGAAACATAATTGGAGCAAATGAAATTGTTTTAGGAAATATGTCTTTATACTCAACAATATATTTATCTATCTATCTATCTATCTATCTATCTATATCTATATATATATATTTAAATAAGGGAGTAGTCACCAACAATGTGTATTTTTTAACATTATTTTATTATTCCGTGCCTTGGTTTTTCATTGAGAATTATGTTTGGATCATTGTAATAATGTTTTTAAGTCATTGAAATCGTTTGAATAGTTTTGGGTTGTTTGTGTTGTGTGTAGAGACGTATGCTAGAATTTGTTCTTTGTTGTGTTCTTTTGGGGTTCTTAGTTGGTCTATTGGGATTTTTTCAGCCAGTTCAATACCTTTCTGTATTAGTGGTAGTGGGTATCCTCTTTTCCGCAGTTATTTGTAGTTCATTCAGTCTAGTTGAACGGAGGTTCTGTCTGTTACTATGGTGCAGACTCTACGTACTAGGGAGTAGGGTATTGATTTTAGACAGTTTTTAGGATGGTGGCTTTTGAAGTTGAGGTATTGTTGAGTGTCTGTGGGTTTGTGGTAGATGTCTGTGATTATGCTGTTGTTTTTTATTGTTACTAGGATGTCTAGCAAAGGTAGTTCTGTGGGGCTTTGTTCTAGTGTGAAGTTTATTTTTGGGTGTAGATTTTGTAGCAAAGTGTGGAGTTCTTTGATATCCCCCCATGAGGTTCTCCAGAGGATAAAGCAGTCGTCTAGGTATCTTTTCCAAGATTTTATGAAGAGTGTTTTTATATTGTGCCCGTACTTTTGCTCTATCCTTTCATAAAGGGTCTCTTCTAGGAAGGCGAGTGTAAGGGTGGCATATGTCGGTGCCATTTTGGTACCCATTGTTGTGCCTAGTATTTGGATGTAGTTGTCTTTATTGAATTGGAAGGAGTTGTTATTGAGAATTATGTCGATGCTATCAATCACGAATTGTTTATTGAATCTGGGGTGTAAAGTCTGTGTATGTTTGTCAATCCAATATGCGATAGCTTCTTTTCCTAGATTGTGTGGGATATTGCTATATAGGCTGCTAACATCGAATGTGGCTAGTATAGTCCCATCGTCTACTGTTTGTGGTAGGGAGCTAAGGAAGTGTGTGTTATCTCTTACAAAACTTCTGACTAGATTGGTGAAGGGCTGTAATAGTATATCTATTAGGTTGCTAAGTCTGCTTGTTGGGCATGATGGTCCTGCTACTATGGGTCTGAATGTGAGGTTGTTGGAGTTTGGGGTGCTTATGTATTCCGACTTTTGTATGTTGATGCATGTCTTACCTGGTTAGATTTGTGTATTTTGGGTAGCCCATAGAAGATGTTTGTTTTTGTTGTGAAGTTTGTAAGAAAGTCTTTTTCTTTTTTAGTTAAGGTACTATTGTATGTTGTGCAGAGTTTTGTTATTTTAGATATGGTTGTGTCGTCTATGTTAGAGCTAATTGGTTTGTAATAATTTTCGTTCCCTAGTGATTCTGAAATTTTTGTTTTATAGAAGTTCTTATTCATTATAACTACTGCACTACCTTTGTCTGCTTCCTTTATAACTAAGTTGTTATTGTGTTGGATTTTTTTAAGTGCTTGATTTTGTTTTCGTGTTAGATTACTGGTGGGGTTTTCTTTTTGTTGGGGGTTGAGGTTCCAGAGTGTTTCAAAGAAGGTATTTAGTTCTTTTGTGTTGTTATGTTTGTTGGGGAAGTATATTGATTTGTTCTTCACTAGAGAGTCTCTGTTGTGTTATCACTGTCGTTAAGTATATCTATGAGTCAAAATTTGCGTTCAAATTCTTTGAGGTCTTTCTTTAACTCTGCTATGTTACTTCTGGGAGTTGGGCAGAATTTGAGGCCTAGTTTTAGTACTTCAATTTCGTCCTTTGTAAGCGTCTCTGTAGATAGGTTGATGGCTTTGGGTTTTTTGTTGTCTAGTCTGGTGTTGTCATTTTGTGAGGGATTCCTAAAAATGATTGTGAGGGTCGTTAGTTTCGTTGATTCGGTTGGGAGGTTGGTTGTGTCGTTTTGTGGGGATGTATGGGTTATGATGGTACCTGGGGTATTCAGATTGGTTGTGTTTGTGTGGGGGTATTTTTGGGGTCGGTTTTGTACTGTGGGGTACTGGGGTGGGGGTTGTAAAGATTGTTTTGTGTTGGGTGGTATCTATAGGGGTGGTTTAGTTCCATTGGGTTGTTACGGTGGGGGTTGTTAAGTAGGGGGATTTTTTTGTGGTTTGTGTGGGTGGGGTGGGGTAAGAGATAGTGGGTTCTTGGCTGAGTTGGATGACGTGGTTGGTAGTAACTATTTTCGTATTGTTGTGGGAGGTTGTATCTTTTAGTGTTGTCATGTGGTAGTGGGTTGTCGGTTGTTGATATGTTGTTTTTTGGAGCATTTTGGTAGTAGTATTTGTGTTTGTATGGTGTCTGTGTTCTTGTGTGGATGTGTGGTGTTCTATATGGGAGTTTTGATTGAGTTTGTTGGTGGGGATGGGTGTATGGTATGAATATGTTCCGGTCGTTTCGTTGTGTGTGTTTGGGTCTGTTGTGTGGGTATGTTTGAGAGTGATGTGTGTCTCGTTTCTTACCTTTGTTTTGGAATCTCTCCATATATATATATATATATATATATATATATATATATATATATATATATATATCAATTATGGGTCCAAATATTGAAAGTGAAAATGCATTTTCACAAAACGTAGCTTGTTGCGCTATTGATAAGTTTACTCACTGTCCTGAAAACGAAATTACATTTGCATAGTATTTTAAACAATATTAAGATCTTCATAATATGGACTGTGCGGATTGGCCCGATTGCATAAAGATTTTACCTCAAACCTTTATTTGTCACAGAAGGAAGGAAAAATGAATCAAAACAGTGTTTGTTAATTACGCTAGCGAAAGTAGTTTTCGAACACTGCGTTGATTCCAAATTGTCAGAATTGAATACTATAATTTTAAATGTCTAATCTTAGTGCTGGGCTCCGTATCAATTTTTTTTTTTAATAAACTAAGTTTTTTTTTTTTTTTTTTAATAAACTAGGAAATAACCCTGGTTCAACACTACCACATGTCGACGTTTTATTAGTGTTCACTAAGATTCAAGAGATATTGGGCAAAGCAGGGTGTCACATATCAGAAAGATATGTAACAGGTACTATTTTGTATTTTTTCAAAAATACACTCTTTCAAATATTAAGATTTAGCGGTCATTCATACGCAGAAGAATGAACACTTTAAGAATTAAAAAACAGTTGAAGACAAAAACTGGTTTATTCGCCTGGATTGTTTGTTCTAAATCACCGATGAGTGGGGCGAGAGAGAAAAGAGAGAGAGAGAGAGAGAGAGAGAGAGACGGGGGTTAATTGATGGTTAATCACATTCTAGCAGGATATTTCTAAACGAGCGCATTATACCCCCAAAGCTTTAGATTGAACTGCTCCTCTCATTATATCTTTGAGTTATATGACGTAACATCCGTTTCACACGATCTAGATTTCCTATGTACGTGTTTGTTACCTTGCTGATCCCAAATTGAAGTATAATGGGGGGGGGGTTCACCTCAAATACACAAACGAAATGTTCAAGAAAGATTATCGCTACAGTCCTCTGTCTCTACTCTCGTTGTCTTCTCTCCTGCCTGATCGGGAATAATCTCCCAGCACCGAGAAATGAACATCGTTTTATAGTTTCCATCTTCACGAACACACGAAATTACGTGAGAACGGACGAAATAAAAATGCTGGCCGCCATGTTTGTTCTTTCTTTTCTTCGCGTGAACTCACTCGCTGAGCACCCACGGTAAGACTTGTCTTTCTTGCTTCTAACCACATGCCTCCCTGATCTCAAAATCACATTTCATAGTCTCTCATCCACTGTGGCGGTCGCCTCTCTCTACTTGGCCTCTGAGGTGTCTCGTCCTCCTCCTGTGGCTGCACACTCCCCTCCACTGCTTCGCCCTCAACTGGTCTGACATCGAGAATGTGCCTCGGGACTTCTCCCACCACAATATTATTACTAGTGTTCCTCCCAGTCACGCGACCTCCACTCCATTGTGTGGTGCAGCGCGCCCCCGGTGGCTTCACCCATACCTCGTTCCCGAGTTTAATTGTCCCTGTGGCCTCTACTTCTCGGCTTGCCAGCTCCACCCTGGGATGTCTCCAGGAATATGCAAACGTTGACAGTTGCGGGACCGTCTCTGGTACTTGTCCCAGTTTAGGCGACATGTTATACCAGAAGACGGCTTGCTCAGGTGAGGTGCCTCCTCTTTCCGCAACTGCCTTTATGGTGCGGTGGTTTCTCTGCACGATCCCGTTGCCACTGGGTCTGTAGGCAGCTCTGAAAAATTGTTGGATCTTCCATTTCTTGACTACTTCTGTCACTGCTACTGACTTGAATGCAGTCCCGTTGTCGGTTAACAACTCTTCCACGGGGCCTCGCTCCAAAGACACCTCATCAAGGATTGCCGCTATTTCATTGCCTGTTCCTCCACGTAGCTTCTTCCATAGGGCAAATCGCCCGGGCCCACAGTCAATCATGGTCAGGTAAAGTCCACCCCTGTAATGGGTGACATCGGATGTCAGTCTCTCCCAGGTCCCACTCACCTCCAATTGGCCAGCTTCATGCGTGCTTGGAGCAGGATCAATCGACTGACATCTGTCGCATGTCCTGAGCACTTGCCTCACTTGCTCCTTGGTGATCTTCAGGTCGACTTTTTTCACTAAGTACCAAGTCCTCTCTACCCCCATATGGTGCAAATTGTGCAGTTCTCGCACACCAACATCATCTAGATCCGATGCAGCAACAACATCTTTCTTTGGCAACAGCCAAGTCTTCTTCACTCTCGTGAAAGCATCTGCTCGGTTCTTTTAGAAGCCACCATGTCTACGCGAAGCTTCAAACAAAACTCTTGCATCAGCTCAGCTAGCACCCCAAGCCTGCGCTTCACTAACATCTCCGCAGCCCCTTTCGTTTTTATCCTTTTTTCACTTGAAATGAGAGATTTTAGCCAAGCAAACACCATGGCAGAGTCTGTTTTGATGCAGATGTCACGTAGTCCCCATTTCAAGGCCAGATTGACTCCTTTTATTGTCGCGTCTAATTCCGCCACATTGATGTGGCTGACGTCATTCTTTTTCCTCAACCAGGCTGCATCTTCTGCAACTACTCCTCCAATTTCCAAAACGACACCTGTTGCAATGCTGCTCGCATCGCACCACACGACTCCATCCAATGTTCGCGGTACGTTCCAGGTTCCCCGGACTGGGTCTTGCCGTTCTGCTTCTTTCAGGAGCTCTTCCATCATGGCGACTGTTCTTTCTCCCACCTTATCATTCCATCCTCGTCCTTCAGCATGTCTCTTTATGTAGCTGCATGCTGGTCTACGCCAGCTAGCAACGGGGTAATGTCTGATCAACTTTCCACATATGGAAAAAAGTTCACGTCTGTTGAGCTCCCGCTTCAGTTGTGGGATCTCGTTTCCCCTGCGAAACTTTAGACTGCCTGACGCACCTTGTTTCAGTTTTAGGCCCAAAGCAGCCTCTCCATCTAATTTTTCCGGCTCTTTGGCGACCAACCCGAACCTCTTCAAATGAGCCACCACCTCCTTGGCAGTTACCACAGTCTCATTTACCAGAATGTCGTCTATGTATGAGCTCACTACCCCATCTCCCTTTCCCATTGTCTCCAGAATCTTCCTGAGGATAGTTGACATAATCTTGGGTGCCGAATTTAACCCGAACCCCACTCGCGTAAGGCAGTAGGTTTTGCCTTTGTACTTGACTAACTGATATTTCCAGAGCTTCTTGGCAACATGGAGTTGCAAATAGGCAGATTTTAGATCTACCAACGTAGATGCGCCATTCATCTGCCTCCATTCCCTAATGGTCTCACTGCACACATCTACGGTGTCGCCTCCCGTATGGCACTTAACATGGCCGTTCAGCTCTCGGAAATCCAGGACCGGTCTTACTTTCCCTTTATTTGTTTGCAGAACGGCCATCAACGGCAAAATGCCCGACTCCACATCATCTGTCCAAGGCATCAGTATCCCCTCCTCAATCCATCGGTCGACTTCTTGCTCAAACTCCTTTCTCGCCCCTCCTCTAAGCTAATTTGTGTAGCACGCCACCCTGTTTGTCAGCGATGGCGCTTGATGTTTCCATGCCGACTCCACCGTCCACCGCTCTCCGTCGAATTCGGCTCGGAAGTCCTGATCTTTGATCGACAATTTTCTTTCCTCCCCGGCCTTGTTGATCCCTCTGGGGGCTTTCTCCGTCACCGCGCACTCAGCTAGTCCAAACCTCACGTTGTCACATGTGATGGTAACACCTCCAAGGCGGCATATAACATCCATTCCAATGATGGCTTGGACACCAGGCGATCAGTGACAATTGCATGGACCCTCATCCGACGTTCAGCAATATCAATAGTGACGGTCTTCCTCCCTCGACACTTCACTCGCAACCCATCGAATGCCACTACTTCACCCTTCCCTTTCCATTTTCCAACCAGGGTAGTGTGCACCATGGTAGTGGTGCAGCCAGTGTCAATCAGGGCCATAACTTCCCGTCCTTCCACTGCAATCTTCTGTTTGGGCATCTGCTGCGGGTACGCCTCTATTCTCAAATCGGGGTGGCCGCTGGCGCGTCGGCCTCCCCTCGCCAGTTTCCCGAACTTGTGCATTTTACCGCTAAATGGCCTCTCCGATTGCATTTGTAACACACTGTCCATTGCAAGAACTTCCTGCAGTCTCTTCTCATGTGTGGTCCCCCGCATTCGAAGCATGCGATCCCCGGGTTTGGCAGATTCCTGCCCACATCCTGCTGTACCGTTGCTGTCGTTCCTCCAGGCTCCGTGGGCTGGGTGCTCACCAAGATTTTTGAAGTTTTAAGCAGCTCACTCACATCCAGCGTCTCCACTCCCGGGACCTGCTGCAACCTTTTCGATATCTCTTCCAGCAACCCGGTAACAAAAGTCATCTTGACTATGTGACTCGTGGCGTGTCCCCTGATGCCCGACAACTCAACCAATCTCCTTATCTCATTCGCGTAGACATCAACAGATTCACCAGTCCACCTCTTTTCTTTCAACTTATTAAAGGCCTCGAAAGGCCCCTCTGCAAAAGCTTCGATCAGTCGACCCTTGATAGCGTCTGCGTCACCCTGTTCCCGCTCGCTGAGCTCCAAATAGAGGGCCAGTGCGTCTCCTTCTAGAAACAATGGTATTACTACGGCCACATCATCCAGCCTCTGAATCCTTGCTACAAGGTCCACTTTTTTAAGCCACGACATCACCGTCGCCATTAAAAGGCTTAATCATGTTGCTTAAGCCTGCATTGGCCATCGCCGAAATAGCTTGAAGTATAATGGGTGGGGGTTCACCTCAAATACACAAACGGAATGTTCAAGAAAGATTATCGCTACAGTCCTCTGTCTCTACTCTCGTTGCCTTCTCTCCTGCCTGATCGGGAATAATCTCCCAGCACCGAGAAATGAACATCGTTTTATAGTTTCCATCTTCACGCACACACGACATTATGTGAGAACGGATGAAATAAAAATGCTGGCCGCCATGTTTGTTCTTTCTTTTCTTCGCGTGAACTCACTCGCTGAGCACCCACGGTAAGACTTGTCTTTCTTGCTTCTAACCACAATCAATTATGTACTAGTAAACATACACTTTATTATTTAAAAGCCTCGAATAACAACGACAAAAAAAAGGACTTGGGCAAATAAAATACATGGGGTTAAAGGACCCCCAGCAGTTTTGTTAAAAACAAAAAAAAAAAAAAAAAAAAGAAAGAAAAAAAGAAACGCACCGTACATTAAAAAAATATAGCTTGCTGGCGAAAAACAGGATGTTGTTGTCTTGTTTACTGAATGTCACGTGAGTGGACGAAGGTCAAGGTCAATCGGTGTCGACCAAAAGCTGTTCCACTTGTTTCACCAATCTGCTGGAGCCCTTTAAACTTTAATTGATCCAATATACTTCATTTGAGTAACACGAAATAATAATACAGAAATTATAACCATTTCTCACAACAAACTTAAATATCCGCTCAAGATATTGTTGTTTTTCTCTGCGCTCTCTTGCGAAACACTTTGCGCAAATATTTCGTATCTTTAGTTCCTCGCGAATAATTGTGTGTGCAGTTTCCATGCTGGCATCAAACTGTGGATTTATAGACACACGACGGTGCTCCTCCGTGATTTTTTTTATTTAGCCAATAAAGTCTGGTATTCTGACTTTCTTACTCCTCCCACAGCTCTCATCATCCTTCACAGATTCCATCTTACTTGAATTTCTTATGCCACTCAAAAATTGATGCTCAATTCATGAAAGATGGTCCAATAGCAGTCTGATACATCCTATACGTTTCTTTGGCATTTTTTTCCAAGTTTAAAACAGAATTTTATTGCATATCGTTATTCTAAAGTGTTCTCACGTCCAGACTGTATTTTTGAAAGTCACGAGTCATAACAATAAGGCTTTAGTAGGGTGTATTCCAATTCCTGTTGTTGATCATAAAAATTGGTCAGTCATCTCATAAGATTTGTAGTCATAACATACTTAATTTTCAAAGTCTATGACAATTTTAAATTGCTGTACAAAAAAAAAGTCTGGAAACTTATTGAAGACACCTCGTATGTTTAACGCGACGAGACGACCAAGCTCAACCAAACATGTGCCAGACTGATTTAAGACTACAGCATGACGGTTCAGACTCAGCATCCCTATCCAATATTTACAGTGCATTCTTTTTTTTTTATTACATCTATATATCTATAAAAGGGAACGTATCTGTGTGTGTGCCTATGTGTGTCTGTGTGTCTGTGTACATTTCCCTACGCAATAATTTTTAATCTACAGACTCGAAATTTGATATACAGGGTACTGAGATTTGGCAAAATCTTTGTGATTGGTTTTCGGCCAGAAATTTGGCTGTTAAGGGGTCAAAGTTCAACGATTTTACCTTTGAGAACTCTACCAAACTCCTCCGACAATTTAGGGTCTAAACACTTGAAATTTTAGATACAAACATGGGCATGAATCTAACTTAATAACTTGATTTGAGCCCAAAAATAAATGTTTAGGAGTCATAATAGGGGTCAAAGTTAAAAAATTGACCGCTTTTTTTTTTTTTTTTGCTCAACATACACCTCCAAACATCCGGGCAACGCCCGGCTGAAATGCTAGTAATCTATTAAAAACGAAACATGACAGTTTTTATCGCCTTGTTTCGACCGTCGATCTTATTGCCTTTTTTTGCTGAAGCGAATCTGTTATTATGTAAGAAACATGTATTTAAAGTAAATAACAATTTTTCATTTCGAAAATATCGTCCCCAACTTTTACATACTCCTTCCCATCTTCTTAGGGATTTCTATCCTCGGTCCCTATAATCAACAGAGATTAGACCATTCCTGTAAAGATCAGGCCCCTGTTGATTTTGCGGTGGGAGTAAAGTTCTGTGTAGTTCTAGGAGGTCCATCCTCTCAGGCTTTGCCTTCTCTGTATGAGAAGGGGTTAGTTTATTGCTAATCACCCGAGACTCCCTCACCGGAGAATGCCGTCGCGGATACCCAGGCACTTTTTGCACGTCAGAGTGCCCCTTCTTTCCACTTTCTGACCCCGGTGTCTAAATTCTTGCAGTGGGAAAGAACTAACTCCCTATCTTCTTCTTCCATACCCACTACTCTATCGCCATTTTATGGTAGCTGCTCGACTGAGCTCCAATAATTACCTCTTCCTGAAAAATATTCACAACAAAAACATGTCTAGTAACGACATCGTAAAAATGTGTTTACTTCTTTCTTCTAAGTACTTAACTCTGAACGTAATTTCCATGAACAAAGTTTCCTTCCCCGTCACTTCTAAATAGTTTGGTTTATTCTTCACTCGCCTTTTCTTTTTAAATAGTTTCTTACTTCTAATAAATATTCCACCAATGCCATTCCTAAAAAGAAATTCTTCTGATCCTAAACATTCTTTGAATTTTAGTTGAAACAAATCTTTCTTAAATCCCTCTCACTACTATTCTTATTCTTATATACTTCTTTTTGTTAATTCATTTTTAAGTATTTCTCTATCTCCCCTTCCTCTTCTTCTTCTTATTTTTCTTTTTTTTTCTTCATCCACGTCTTCCTTCTTTACCTCTTTCTACTTCTTTTTAATTTATTCCCATTCTTCTTCTTCTTTTTTTTATTTTTTTTTTTTTATTCAATTCTTCTTCTTCTTCTTCTTCTTCTTCTTCTTCTTCTTCAATTTTCTCCTCCTTCGCCTCCCCCTATTTCTCTTCCATCCCTCTTCCACCTTCTTGTTCTATTGTCTTCTTTTTCATCCTCATCCTCATCCTCATCCTCATCCTCATTCTTCTTCTTCTTCTTCTTCTTCTTCTTCTTATTATTATTATTGTTATTGTTATTATTATTATTATTATTATATAATTATTATTACAATTATTATTAATAGTAGTATATCTATTATCATTATTATGATAATAATAATACTAATTATTATTATTATTATGATTATAATAATAATTATTATTATTATGATTATAATAACAATTATTATTATAATTATTAAAATTATTATTATTATTATTATTATTATTATTATTATCATAATAATAATAATTATTATTATTATTTCTCTCGCCCTCCTCCTTTTTCTTTTTTATATTTGTTATAGTTTGTCTTCTTCTCATATTAAATAAACAAAGACAAACCCTATTTTAGAAAAAGAAAGAAAAAAAACACTCCCATGCATAACGAATCGAAATTCAGCTAATTCATTTAGTTGTATTCTTTTTTTTTCTCTTGACTCGAAACATTTTCGTCATTCATCACCTCACATTCTGCAATTGCTCATTAAAAAAAAAAAAAAAAAACGGGGAATAAATTACAAGGACCCAGGTGTGGATTTACTATAAAGACTCAACAAGTTTCAAAATTAAAAAAATACAAAAAAAAAACAATCAAAAGAACTATTGAAAATACATATCATCGCGTTAAATTCTCAATTCAGACGCAATCCTCAACTTGTATATGTGTGTTATATAGCCGAGTGTGTGTATATATTTACGTGCTAATATATGTCGTCTAGGTTCATGCATTTTTGTATCACCGTTCGCATCTATAGAAGAAGAAGAAGAAGAAGAAGAACAACAACAACAACAACGTTGAATCTACGTACGTGTCGATACATGTGATTACGTCTGGTGTGTATATACGTGTAATAATGTTCTCTTTCTGTATGTATAGTGCTCATCGAATGAATGGCTGAGTGTGGGCGGGTGTATAAGCATTCGATAATCAGTTCGCCAAACGCAGACAATAATGTACAAGGACAGTTCTTTTTAATAGAATGACGAATAATATCTTTTTGTGTGGGTACATCAGGCCAAAATGGGGAAGTACCTTCTTCCGTCGGTTGGTTTTGACTGACGGTCGTTAAACCTGTAATTAAGATTTATTCCACCCCAGGAAACAACAATCAACACTCGGATTATATTTTATGCAACTTTATTTCCTGACGCTCCCTCGTCTGGGAGTTGCACGTTTCTCTTGGTCTCTGCATCCTGCTATAATGCGTCCGTTTGCTTCCACGAATCTCAAGAGACAGAATCTCTTGAGCTGCTCTCTAACACGATTCCTCTTTCTTACTTAATAACGTGTATATATAAAAACTATCCCTTTGTTTGGTTGTTCAACTCGTTGACGTCAGGGGTCGGCAAATGTAGATAGAAAACCAAAACTTTATTTCGAATAACAATTCGAAATAAAGTTTTGGTTTTCTATCTACATTTCAAACTGGTTTATTATTTATGATATTCAATTCCATTACGGCTCAAACTAAATGTTTTAATTTCTAACATCCCTTTTTGGTATCGAAACATTTTCTCTAAATATTTCCTAATAATATCTACCTCTCTATAGAAGAAGAAGAAGAAGAAGAAGAACAAGAACAACAACAACAACAACAACAACAACAACAACAACAATAACAACAACAATAATAATAATAACAATAATAATAACAATAAAGTGTTTTCAAAGGTTGTCAAAACCAAGGTTAGTAATGGGATAAGCTCCCTCTCCGCCAAAAATTGCCCTCATTGTGTGCGTCTCAAATAGCCTCTGATAATCAAGTCCATCTCCTGCCCTTCTTGTGTGGTTTAGCTACTAAGCCCGGCGAAACTGTTTATACTAAATGGGAGAAGATACAAAGGCGGTCCACTGACACCTTTAAACCAATCACTTCGAGCAGGTGGGGCTCTCAACTTTGAATAGTAGCTTACCTACGAGAAAGTAACTCTGATTCAAAACCTCCGCTGCCTAGCGAAATTACCCCCATCAGAGGAAAGACCAAGGGAGTAAACCTCGACAGAAAATCCGGAGACGTTATATTGTCATAACTAGCAACTCCTACTGCACAGTTAGAGCCAAGTTGTATCAATTCTGTGTTTCCGTTAGATCCACTGGTTTTGCGGAGAGGAGGAACTGCTGCACGGGCAATGGCTATCCTCCTATATAACCCTGACCAGGCTATGTCGCTGCACTTCTATCCCAAGATGGACGGTTGCCAACAACAACAATGATGATGGTGGTATTAGTAGTTGTAATAATGGTAATGATGATGACGGTAGTGGTGGTGGTAGTAGCGATAGTGATAATAATATACTGAAGCTAAGGTATAGCCTTGCATTGTGGGTAGAAAAAGCTCAGAGCTTGGCCGACACTTTTCTAGAGTTTGTATTTCGACAAAAGTAATGGTTGGTAGTAACTATAAAACACTAACCTCATTGTATGGGGAACACTGGTTTAACATCCGGCAGAGCTGACCGGATTATACGGGGAAGTGAAGCGCTTTTAAGCCTTGATGATGATGATGATGATGTGTCGATAAAAATACCAGGTAAAGAACCTCTACAAATACAACTCATTCTTATCATGAACACAAATATAAATGTATGTAATCTGGGGAGGACTGCACCTCTAGTGCAGGACTCCAAGCCCTTTGGGTTAGAAGTTCAAACGTGAAACACTTCTGTCTTTGGAGTATCGAGTTTGCCCAAATTTAAGAAAGTCAATTATTACATTGGTAGAAAATCGGTGAAGAGATCAGTTGGCGTGAAAAGAAACTGGAACAAAGAAAAACACAAGTTTGCAGTGGAATGTAAACTGAGAGCGTAATTGGATGGTCACACAAGAGGAATTGGAAAGGTGACACTGAGATACTAGAAAGAAGGAGATATGTTTGAAATGACAGAAAATAAGCTGATGAATCAGATAAGCACGAGACTTCGAAAAAAATGGCTTAGTTGAAATAGAATCGATCAAGAGGAGGATAGCAAACAGCCAATCGCACAGTTCATCAGTCGGCATCATTGACTTAGCAGAAATCTTGTTCAAATCTGCTTCCGTTAAAACACTTCTAGAAATGTCTCAAATGGAACAAGAGATAGAAGAAGAAAGTAAAAGTGACACTATGCGAATGATAGAAAATGATATAGTTCATGAAGAAGGGGAATATCTTATTTGATAATAGGGAGATTTCCTGTGCGGAAATGACAGATGAGGGACTAATTTTGATGAGTAGGTTGAAAGACTTAATGAGAAGTAGTGAAAACGGAAAGATTTTTAATTGCAAGAATGTTGATCAGAAAAAGTTTAGGAATGCGACAAATAAAGTGAACAGAAAAGGAACTGAAAGGTTGAATTCAGGCATAGTTGAAAAGACAGTGGAAAAATACAAACAACAAGAAAAAGAACTGAATAGACGATACAAACTGAAAAGCAATGGGTTTTATGCCACTATGGAAGAGATAATACAACAGATTATGAAAAAGTTTCCACGATTAAAAGGTATAATAACAGAATTATTAAAAGGTATAATAACAGAATTATTAAAAGGTATAATAACAGAATTATTAAAAGGTATAATAACAGAATTCTGCAGTTTAACGACAACAAGGTATTCAAGACAAACCAGTAAAGGTTCTTTAGAAATCTGGAAGGTGAAATTAAAACAGTGACTCCTCACCCTCAAGAAGATACAAAGTGTTGGTTGAATATATGGTCAAGAGAAATTACCCACAAGATTGATGCTGAATGAATCGATAGAGTAAGTGAAAGACCGTAAGGGCACAAACGTTAAAAATGGTAAGGGTGGCTGAAAATATAGTCAACTTCGTAGAGAAAAGTATGAGCAGTTGGAAAACCAACCTTTTTGTTCAGGTGGGAAACTATAAGGGACAGTCAACATCAGACACGGTATCTTCAAAGGAGATTCCTTTTCGCCACTTCTATTCATAATAGCATTCATACCATTGACACATGTACTGAGACAAAGATGGGATGCCAATTGCAGAAGAACGGACCGAAGATCAGCCACATGTTATTTATGGAAGATCTGGAATTGTTTGGTAAAAACAGAAAAGGAAATTGACTCTTTGGTTTAAACTGTAGAGCAGTGGAGTGAAGACATAAATATGGAGTTTAGAATTTCCAAATGTGCATCAGTTACCCTTAAACGAAGGCAGATAGTAGCCATGAAACGCGCCATTTTTGCCAAATGTTGAAACGTTAGATCCTGATGCAGAAAGCTACAAATACCTGGGAGTAATTTAATTTGACACGATGCTCTGCAATAAAATAAAAGAGATGAAAGAAGTGGATATAAAGAGACTCAAATTACTTCTGAAATCTCGACTGAGCTGTAGGAATTTGTTAACAACCATCAATTCATGGGTGGTTGCTGTAATTCAGTTCAGAGCAGATTTCGCAGGATGGAGACAAGAAGAAATGAAAAAGTTGGATAGAGACACACGGAAATTGTTAGTCAAGTATGTGGCACTTCACCCAAATTCTAATGCGATTAGACTGTGTTGTGTGGGTAAAACCCAGCTTCCCCCCCCAAAAAAAAGAGCATCCTGGATTGCGATCAAAATGTTATTTGCCTCAATCTATAAGTTTGTTTGTACTTTGCGGGAGATTGATATACGATATGGAAAAAGACACGGCTTTACTGCTGTTGGGAAATCTAATATATAAACGGCTACATATCTGTCTGCCGGTCAGTCGGCCGGTCGGTCTGTCTGTTTGTCTCCATATTTTCAAAATCTATCTCCTACGACACTAAAAGTCGCAGAACGGTGCTAGGAGCCGTAAATGATAGAATTTTTTACGGACCGTTCTTTCATGGGGCTTTACCCGGTTCAAATTGTTTTTTAGGGGTCAAAAATGGGTTAAAATTGTTTTTAAGGGGTCAAAATGTGTCAACATTGTTTTTAAGGGGTCAAAAATGGGTTAAAATTGTGTTTAAGGGGTCAAAAATGGGTAAAAATAGTAAAAATCCTTATACATTTTATACATTCGTCTTAGTTTAATTTTAATTTTTAATTTTTAATCGGTTTATATACGTCTCATGTTTGTACGGTGGTAACGTCACCGACTTTGAATCCTACAGTTTCGGTTTCACGTCTAGCTGATGGCACCTAAATACATTTTTTTTAAACTTTTGAAATCACGACTTTATAAAAATATATATACGAAATCTGGACAACTTAAAATACCATATTTAAGCGTATTTTACGCCCGGGCAAAGTCGGGCGGCCCCATCCTCCGCTAGTAATTTATAAACGAATGGATTGTTTTCGTTGGAAATGCGCCCCTTGGAATCCTACTAAGAAATAAGACGAGCGTTTTGAATTATACATTAATTATAAATATGTCTCCAAAGATTAGCGCTTTGCGACGACTAATATCAATAATTATTGATATTAGTCGTCGCAAAGCGCCAATCTTTGGAGACATATTTCGGGAAGTAATCTGGGTGTTAATAATTTATTCTGGTTACATGCCACGCAGTCATGAGTGTACGGTGCGTTTTTAGAGGCGGCAAACTTTAAATGGACAACTCTATTTTCTTTAACTGCAAATTTATCAACTATCGGTTATTTTAGGTTCAGCTCGGTTTGGCCATTCATCAAGTGGTTTCAGCAGAACAGAGCTGCATGCCACATGCAATACGATACGATCAATTTATTTAGAGAAAAACTTGATGAATGAATAATTTCATGAAATGGCCACCTTGTTCGTGCGATTTAAACCCATTAGATTA
Source organism: Euprymna scolopes (assembly GCF_053919585.1). Taxonomy (NCBI): domain Eukaryota; kingdom Metazoa; phylum Mollusca; class Cephalopoda; order Sepiida; family Sepiolidae; genus Euprymna; species Euprymna scolopes. The sequence goes on from NC_136495.1 coordinate 116,220,570, forward strand.
TTTTGGAAGTGATATGTAAAGTCACATGTCTATGCTGATAAAACACACACAATAGACAATTTGGAAGACAACATTCGACGCGTTATTGCTGAAATACAGCCTAATGCGTAGAGTTTGTGAAAATTGGATCCCTAGATTACAATGTGCAATCTGTAGGGGCCGTATGCCCGAAATTATATTTAAATCATAAGTGCCACGAATTAATCTGTGAAATAAATTACATATTTGTATGATAAAAATATTTTTTGTGATTTATTTTAATTTAAAGTTCGCCGCCCCTAAAAAACACTCTATATATTGTATTCTTGCGTCCGAATAAAATGAATATGTTAGCATTGTACCCTTCAACGTTTCCCAACCTTATACATAGGGCGAAACGATAAATTTGTCGCTTCAAAGAAAACAACACTACAGCTTTATTTTAAAACTTTTATTGAAAAAATCAATTTACTTGATTATGTAGTGGGGCCGACATCTACTCAATCTATCCGCCGACATCTACTTAATCTATCCGCCGACATCTACTCAATCTATCCGCCCTCAGCCTTAATCACCACCTAGATACGGGTCCGGTACTGCGCTGGCGGGATCTCGGCGAATACTTGGTGTTGTAGGAGGTCATGTTGGTGATGTTCTCGATATATAACCAAACGAAGTAGTCCAGTGGATTAAGGTCGGGGGAAGAGGGAGCCAGTAAGAGAAGAGTACAGAATCGTAGCACTTCTTCTGAAACTAATCCTTAGTCTCTTTAGACTTGTAGGCTGGGCTGAGTTCTGTTGCCACACCTAGGGTCTGCCAGCGGCCACCTGATTGCACCAGGGGATCACCACACTCTTCAGCACATCCAGGTACACTTTGATGTTGACTTTCAAGCCGACTTCGAAGATGTGAGGTGGCATGATGTGACCTTGAAGTTACACCAAAGACTATAACCGTGGCTGAAAACTTTATTTTCATTGCCGTGGGCACATCCCTGTTATTTGTGGCAACACAGCGATGCATTTTGTAGGGTGCTGACAATGGTCTTGTTGTCATGACATGGATGGATAGAGAACATGAGGTGTACAGCGGCGCATCTCCAGTTTCACTCTTGGGATTTGTACACAACTGGCCAACAAGTAGAGGGTTTGCAACAAAGAAAGGTTGGTTAGTTGGTTGTTTCTGTTTTATGGCATATCAACCCTTTCCAGGTTATTTAATGCCGAATCCAAAGATTTTGAAGAAAGATTTTTTAATAGAATATATTTGTTGTTTTCAAGTCGGTTTCTATTTAACCCATAGTTGGGACCCTAACAGGTACTACCACTCCGGGTCAGAGTGGATCTGGGAGCAATGGTAATTAAAGGGTGGCTCCACACTCCCCAAAGCCCGCAAGCTGGGGCCTCACCACTGGATATAGTTTAAGGTCATATCCAGGACCGCAACAAAGAAAGAAAATCGGTTTTTATCAAACGGAAATGGAATCATATCGTGTTTTCTCGGGCGACAATTTTATTGCTCTAGGTAGATACTTCCATTGTCACGTCTAGTTTAATATTAATAGATTGTAAACGTGTCGAAAATTTTAAAATCTCACAAGAAAACGTGATATGTTAGATTCATCAGAAACACTTTAGAGAGAACCATATGAGAATATTTATTATACTAGTGAAACCTGTGGAAATTCCACGGTGCGTTTTACATCAATTTAAATAAATTGATATTAATAATATTTTTTTAAATGATAAATATCTGTGAAGCTGTATACCATTTACAACAAAACAAACTTTTCTTCTTACATAAGTTTTTATTATCGGTTTACAGTCTTAAAATATATAAAGCAAATATTTATTTATTTTTATTTATTTGTGGAGTGTTATTCTCATCTTCAGAGTTGTTGTTTCGCCACGTTTCGGCCAACTATTCTTCTGACTTTCTTCAGGTGGTTAACCGCGAAGTTAACCTGCAGAAGGCCAGAGGAATAGTTGTCCGAAACGTGGTGAAACAGCAACAACTATAAAGATGAGAATAACACTTCACAAATAAACAAATAAACAAATAAATATTATTGATTTGTAAATCGCCACTTGTTCTCGTCTTCTCTTACCAACAACGACTATATCTCATTCCTCGCATTGTGACAGCCTTCTAAATCTCTACTACATACCTACCCCACACAATGCTTCAAGCAAACTACATATCAAATAAATAAATATATAAATTACTCATCTCAAAGTATTCCAATAAAATAATCTATAAATCTCACCTGTCTGTTTAAATGTATGTATGTATGTATGTATGTATGTATGTATGCATGTATGTATGCATGTATGTATGTATGTTCATATGTCTGCCTAAAACTTTCGACAGAGACGACGAATTTTCACGAGATCGGTATCATTTTGAAGCTCGACCCCCCGGACGACAAATATCAAAACATTGGCCAAAGCATTATTTCCTTCACCCTCAACTGGGCAGTTTTCTACAAGGAGGGGCCGAGTTTTTGCGAGCCATTTTTGCAAGTCATCGTGCTGGTTGGATTGACTTAGCCTAATTTTAACTCTTCGAACTCCCGCTCGCGTAATGGAATAGAGATAAGACGTCAGATTTTTTTCGCTTTCTTTTTTCCTTCGCATCATAGGTTCGAGCCTGCCTGCCTACTACCCCTTAAAAAAACAACAACAATTTTTTGCTCAACACACACCGCCAAGGTTAGTATATAATAAAGCAAATGTGAGATTTTAAAAGTTGGATCTAAATAATGTTTAAACTAACAAATCAGTGTATACTCTTAAAAAGAGACTGTTGATGAATGGGTCGAATTTTGTGTAAAAGTTGTTGGTTTATTTGGTTAGGCTTTGGATTTATTGATATAGATGAAGAAGAAGAAGAAGAAGAAGAAGAAGAAGAAGAAGAAGAAAGTACATGAAATGGAAAAGCAGATGAAAGAAGAAAAAAGAAGAAGAATAAAAAAGAAGAAAAAGAAGAAATGGGAAAGCAGGAAGAAGAGAAAGAAGAAGTAGAAGAAATGAGAAAGAAGAAGAAAAAGAAAAGAGAAAGTACATGAAATGGAAAAGCAGATGAAAGAATAAAAAAAGAAGAAAAAGAAAAAAGAAAAAGAAGAAATGGGAAAGCAGGAAGAAGAAGAAGAAGAAGAAGAATGTCGAAACAAAAAAAAAAAATAAATAAAAGAGGCAAAGACGAGGTGATTTCCAAAAAAAGTAAAAAAGAAAACGAAGTAGAAAATGTCTGTAAATGGCATTGCAACGAGGGCAAAGTCTTTATGCGCTTTTATTGATTCAATTTGGTGTTGCCTGCAAAATACGAAAGAAAATGGCAAAATGAGAAAACGCTATAAACCTGAAAACAATTTACCTGGCGATAAATTAATTATGTTCAATTTCCATTTAGAGGAGGAGGAGGAGGAGGAGGGGGGTGATTAAATAAACCGGACACGAACATCAGACCACCTCCTCCTTCCAAAACCTAGACACAGAAGAAAACAATACATACATAAATACATACATACATACATACATACATACATACACGCACACATTTATAAGTCCACACGATACGTAGGAACAAACCCGAAGACAAATGGAATGAGAACATCACGCATTACAAATATAGGTATTATTAATAGTAAATCTTTAAACAGATTCATGCTAACAAATTGTCATACAGGTACGTAGGTATATCTGAACAAAGGGATATGAAGAGAAATAGCGAATAAAGAGAAAGGAAGAAAGTATTGTAAGATTTGCCTCTTTCTCTCTCTCTCTCTTTATATATATATATATATATATACATATATATATATATATATATATATACATATATATATATATATATATATACATATATACATATATATACATATATATATATATATATATATATACATATATACATATATATATACATATATATATATATATATATATATATATATATATATATATATATATATATAATACCATTTCCTCTGATGAGATGAGCCATTCACTGAAAATCTATGGATTAAGGAAAAATCTTGAAAAATTATTTGTACTCCTTTGTCAAACAATATTTTTTTTGTAATTCTACATAATTTAACTCAGAATTTCAATATATATATATATATATATATATATATATATATATATATATATATATATATATATATATATATATATAATGGATACGGCCTCCGCTAATCGAGCCAGAGATGTCTCGTGTCGCGGGGTTCGAATCGTTCGACTGGTAGTAATCGTGACACCCTGCACTGAAGAATCCCGAAAGGATGAAACACTAGTGTCTGTATGTATTTAATTATTATAGTAAAAAAATAATTATGACAGCCCCTTTAAGAAATACGTTTCTTATCGTTGAGCACTTTCTGTTGAATTAAAAAGTCGGTCAATTTAGCTCTTATGCGTAGATCATCGTATAACGATTTGATCACTGTCTGTCTGACGTAATGAACATTTAAATTAAAATGTTTAAAATTCAACGCTATTTCACATGATTAATGGTAGCCGAATGGATACGGCCTCCGCTAATCGAGCCAGAGATGTCTCGTGTCGCGGGGTTCGAATCGTTCGACTGGTAGTAATCGTGACACCCTGCACTGAAAAATCCCGAAAGGATGAAACACTAGTGTCTGTAGGTATTTAATTATTATAGTAAAAAAATAATTATGACAGCCCCTTTAAGAAATACGTTTCTTATCGTTGAGCACTTTCTGTTGAATTAAAAAGTCGGTCAATTTAGCTCTTATGCGTAGATCATCGTTTAACGATTTGATCACTGTCTGTCTGACGTAATGAACATTTAAATTAAAATGTTTAAAATTCAACGCTATTTCACATGATTAATGGTAGCCGAATGGATACGGCCTCCGCTAATCGAGCCAGAGATGTCTCGTGTCGCGGGGTTCGAATCGTTCGACTGGTAGTAATCGTGACACCCTGCACTGAAAAATCCCGAAAGGATGAAACACTAGTGTCTGTAGGTATTTAATTATTATAGTAAAAAAATAATTATATATATATATATATATATATATATAAAGTAATGGTTGTGTGATTCCAACGAAAGAAAATGTATATTTAAAAAATTATAGCCTACAACATTTGCTAATTTTTAAGACTTTTATTATTTTTTAGTATTTTTTAAAATATTAATTGAAAAACATTAAAACATAATAAGTCATAAAAATCAACAAATGTTGCTGGCTATACTCTTTTAAATATGTATACATATATTTCAAAGTAATACTTCATCTTCAGAATTTTGTATATTTTTTTCTTTTTTTTCTTGCCATAATTTTGAGTTAAAGAAGAAAATCAGTTATTAAAAAGAAAGTATGCATGTTGTTCCTTTGCAGTGTTTTTTTTTTTTTTTTTGTAAATTCTGAAGGAACGTTGGCTACACGATTTTCAGTTAAGGTAGTAGGTTCTGTGATAGAAGCGTTGACTAAAATGAATACGTACGCATTATATATGTTTGCAAGACAAATCACAACGCAATGTTATGAAGGATAAATAATATTTATTTGTTTAAAATTAATATATTTCGAAGTAAGACTTCATCTTCAGAATTTTGTATATTTTTCTTTTTTCTTTTTTTTTCTTACTATAGTGTTGAGAAAAAGAAAGAAAAGGCGTGAAATAGAGCGTCGCCTCATACGTTGTCAGTACTTCAAATATATCGGATATCAAGGTTGTATTCCTGAATGTACTGGATCCAACTTAATAGCCTCCGGTTTATACTCTTCATTCGATATAGAAAGATAAGAGGGTTGTGGTCGGCGTATATAAGAGTAGGTTGACTGCACAACGAGACATACGCGACAAAGTGCTATTAACTAAGGAAGAGGACTAAGGTTTCCTTCTCTACAGTAAAATAATTTTAGCACGCGTTGAATTTTCGATAGAAGTAGTTGAGAGGGTGCTAAGTACCAGTCAGATCAGTTTAAAGTAGGACTGAACCGATACCATGGCCACTGATATCGACAGCTAAGCGGAAAGGTTGTTGAAGTCAAGAGCCGTCAGCTAAAAACCAGAAAATAATAGAAATCTGATCTGTTCGAAATACTTTTGACAAGAAGATGTCTAAGATACTTTGGATTTTGGCATTGATGTGGGATATCTTCCAGTATACAGTAGTATGCTCCAGATAAATTAGTTCGCATAGTTTGATATGCATTGATTTGCATATCAACGAAGCCCCCCCCCCCCAAGAAAACTTTATCAAAAACTAAAGTCAAGAGGATAGGGGAATCGAGATCTTGAAATCGAACTGAACAGGTCGGAATGTAGAAAGTTGTACGAACGCTGGAAAGAATCCTTTTTTTTTAATTACAAACTATTTCGTCATGAAATATTAAATCGAGGCGACCGAGACGAAAGTGAAACTTGTGAAAATGGAAAGCGTCGAGAAATGAAAAGATTAAAATGATTCGCGTTGAACTTTGTGGAAATTGATAGCGTCCAGAATTGGAAATATTAAACGATTTGCGTGGAACACAGTAAAAATTGAAAGCGTTGAGAAAGGGAAATATTGAAAGTGTAAGGAAAGTAAAAGATCAAAATGGTTTGCGTCGAACTTTGTGAAAATTGAAAGCGTCCAAAGATGAAAAGATTGAAATGTGATTCGAGTTAAACATTTTTCTAATTGTCATCGTATAATGGATTCGATTGACTTTTTGTGTTTGAGAAAATAGTAAAGTCTAGCGGTGGTTGAGAGATTGGTAAAGTCTAGCAATGTTTAAGAGGCTAGTAAAATCTAAGAGTGTTTGAAGGACTAGTAAAGTCTAGTAGTGTTTGAGAGGCTATTAGTTTCTAGCGGTGTGCGAGAGACTAGTAGTGTGTAGCAGTGTTTGAAGTTGATGCGAGTGCCGATCAGCTATTGGGTTATGGGATGATTTTTAGGATGATGGGGAATGAAATGTGATATGCGTTGATTTGCATATCAATGAAGCTTTGCCTCCCCCCTCCAAACGTTATAAAAAGACTAAAGTCAAGAGGGCAGGGGAGTCAAGTTCTTGGAGCCGAGCTGAACAGGTCGGAATATAGAAAGTCGTACGAACGCTGAAAACAATCCTTTTTTAATTACAGTTCGTCTTTTCCTAACTCGCTCTTCGATATCTGGTCAATGATGTTGGTCTACAAGAGCCGATTGAACACTTCCCTCAAGGACGCAATATGGTCGAGTCAATTGTCGTTACGTATGACATATCACCAATGTATTTCTTAACGTTGGGCAAATGCCTCAGGTAATGGTTCATCATCCTTTAGAATGTGGCGTGAGAAATTTTCATACCGAGCGGTATGATCCGATATTGATAACACTCTTGTGAAATAACGATCGCAAAAATATTCTTAGCACACTCAGCAATCTCTGTAATCTCATAGGGTTATCAGTTTCTCCTACGATTTCTTCGGGGATATCTACCTGGCAGTGGCCACAGTCGGATCTACTAATGGTTAGAACAGAGTTCGCCTTGTCCCTCTCGTGGAAACAACAAGTCTAGCTTTTGACAAGTCTCGCTTAGTGATGTAATTCGCCATGCTATCATCCATCTTCGGAATGGGATGGGAGTGTGTTCAAATGACGAATTCACCTTACAATAATCCGTGCAAAACCGAATCCAGCCGTCGGGCTTAGTGACCAAGACAAATGACGATGCTTAACTACTTTGGTTTGGTTCAGTAATTCCATGGTCGAACATGTACTCTACCTCCGCCTTTTGTAGGTTTACGCGATAGGAGTGCTGTTTGACATGGTTGGCATTCCTAACATCCAGGTCGTGTTGGATGATGGTTGTCAGCTTGGGCGTATCCTAGAACAACGCGTGGATGTCCCAAATAACGTTTGTCATCTCTTCCTTTCCGTCCCGGGTCAAATTAACGATCGCAGATGTGAGGCCGGCGAGAATTTCCGAATT
>NC_136495.1:116233481-116273481 GCF_053919585.1 Euprymna scolopes
TTCACACTGAAACACTTATCACAATATTCTGTGGATCTATATTAAAAAACCTTGTTAAACTTTGTGACATATTTCCATTCTATGGAGATCAGGCGCGAACGAACACCCCATAATTTTATTATACCATATTTCTTCAAACTGAAACATAATTATCAAAGTATACTTACGCAGATAGATATGAAAAGTCTTAATTAAAGTTTGTGCCTATATTCATTCTATGGAGGTCAGCGCGAACGCAGACACCACAATTTTATTATACCATCCCTATTTAAGTTAAAACATATTTATCAAAGTATTATTATCATCTATATCAAAAAAACACTTGTAAACTTTTTTTTTTGTGTTTATATTTTTTATTTCCATACTTTGTGGACCAGGCGCGAACGCAGACCCCACAATTTTAATGAACCACCGTTCTGCAGGATCATACCCATTCCTGTGACTCGATAAATCTTCTATCATTATATGTAATCAGTTTTCTATAATAGTCAACCATATAGGATCCTATTCGTGACCAGACGCCCACACAGACGTTCAGCTTTATATTATAGATATATAATTTCTCAAATTCCGTGAAATTTCATAACACCAAAAACAGGCTCTAGTGCACACACATAAACAAATAAGAGGGATTACATGGATGTTGCTAACATTGGCAAGTGAAAATTTTTCCGTGGAACGACTACGATTCGAACTTGGCATACCCAGATTGTCAGCTCGTTTCTTTAATCATTTAGTCACCGTCACGTCGCTACAATTGTACGTATGTGTGTGTGTATGCGTGACTTATGTGATTCCTCTGAATTTGTGCAATTGTTGTTTCATTTATATTTCATCTATTTTAACATTTTTAAAAAATATAACAAATTTAATGCATATATTTTTTAAATATGAAATGCATATTGATCTGGAAAATAACTTTGATGTTTCAAAAAGATCTAACAGTGTGACACGCTTTAGCAAAACAATGGAAAAGTCTCTGAATAGCGAGAGACCCGCGCAGCTTGAGAAGAGTAATGGCGTCTTTGAATATGGCGGAATACGCATACATTGAAAAGGAAGCTATAGCAATATAAAAATGTTAGAAAGGAGGGCATCGATACAGGGAAAGGAACACGGAAAATAGGAAAAGAAAGTATGAGATAAAATAATGCAAATAAGGAGAAAGGGAGCGAAAAAAAAAACAATGAATATTCACATAGACAGATAAATAGAAATTAAAAGAGATAGATAGATAGATAGATAGATAGATAGATAGATAGATAGCGCTGGGTGAAAGATGCGAAGATAATTAGTCGTAGAGAGAGAGAGAGAGGAGAAGTAGTGAGAGAGAGAGAGAGAGAGAAAGAAGAGAGAAAGAGAGAAGAGTCAGAGGAAAGAAAGAATTGGAGAAAGAGAAAATGAGAAAGGAGAGAGAGAAATAGTTAGATATATAGAGAGAATAGAGATGTTACAGAGACAGACAGATAAACAGATACATACATACATACATACATACATGATGATTGCAACGTCCTGTCAGACGAGTGCCACTCCCTCAGACATTTAAAATCCATGAGCCCAAATGTCTGAGGGAGTATCTATACAAATATGATGTTACAGAGTCTTAGCTTTGTACGACAGCTAAGTCTCTCTCTCGGTTCAAAATGTTGAGATCCAGCAACAAGCAAGAGCAAGATAGCCAGCAACAAATTAAACTGCAGACCAGCTTAATGCGGGTACTGGTCTTCCGCTTTGTTTTTTAAATCAGAGATTTGCTTCTCCTAGAAAGGTTGCCTTCACCACGGCTTACGGGAACCCTCTCCACCCCAATACACACACACACACACACACACACACACACACACACACACACACACACACACACACACACACACACACACACACACACACACACACACACATATACACTGTGCTAGTTGGCCGTTGACCCAGAAAAAGAGTTCATTCGCCCTTTGGAAGGTCTTGTTTTTAATCCTTCAGGGAGACTAGCCACCCTCCTCACCAAAAAAGTCTGGTGGGGGAACCAGTTTAGTCGCCGGTGACCCGACCATGAGGAAGGTAGTACTGGGTTACATGGTACCAGTAGCATATGACATGACCTACATATGACATGACCTACATACATACATACATACATGCATAATGGTGGATTGAAGGCACGAGGACAATTAGTCGCAGAGTGAGAGGAGAAGGGGTAAGAAAGAGAAGGAGAGAAAGAAAGAAAGAAAGAAAGAGAGACTTGCTGTACCTCTACAAAGCCACCATTCGTCCATGCATGGAATATTGTTGCCCCATCTGGGTTGGTGCATTTACTGCTTGTCTCTCCCTCTGGAATAGGACCAATAAAGTGTTTTCAATCTAATAGATCCCAGTTTGTCAACTCGCATCCAACCAGATATGCAACATTGCGACGATGGGACCTGTTGCATATCTGTGCCTGTTTTACAAGTATTTAAACTGAATATACTCTGATGAATTCGTTGCAATCATGCCCACTCGACGACAAACCCGCTTTAAACAAAATCTCACCCCTTCACTATTGAGGTCCTTAAATGACAGAAAGCTTTCTACTCTAATAGTCTTTTTTCTCGAAAAGCTAGACATTGGAATTCCCTTCCTGCTACCTACTTCCCTGACTGTACTGATATGCAAAAGTTTAAATGTAATGTAAACCAACATCTTGTTTATCTTTCCTAGGCATGGTTCCAAAAAGTTGCCCTTTATGTCCAAGTGGCGATAAGCCTTGTGGTAGGGGTGCATGTAAGTAAAAAACAAACAAAAAAAAACTAAGAGAGACAGAAATAGTTATATAGAGAAAAAGTAAGAGATGTTAGATAGATAGATAGATAGATAGTTAGATAGACAGATAGATAGATAAATAAGGATGGATTAATAGATGGATATATATATATGTATATATATAGAGAGAGATAGATAGATAGATAGATAGATAGATAATGATGGATTAATAGATAGATAGATAGATAGATAGATAGATAGATAATGATGGATTAATAGATAGATAGATAGATAGATAGATAGACGGATAGATATTGATGGATTAATAGATAGATAGATAGATAGATAGATAGTAGATAGATAGGTTATGATGGATTAATATATATATATATATATATATATATATATACAGAGAGAGAGAGAGAGAGAGAGAGAGAGAGAGAGAGAGAGAGAGAGAGAGAAAGAGATAGATAGATAGATAGATAGATAATGATGGATTGAAGACATGGAATGAGATTGGTCGCAGAGAGAGGATGAAAATAAAGAAAATAAAATAGAAAAAGGAGAAATATAAATATACAGAATTAGATACAAAGTGTTAGATAGATAGATAGATAGATAGATAGATAGATAGATAGATAGATAGATAGATGATATTGGAACTAATGAGATAGAGGATAAACAAAAAATAAGAAAAAAAAACAATGAAAGAGAAAAAAATCAATTAAGAAAAGAAACCAAATAAGAAAGGGACCATTAAAAAATAATACAAAAAAATAACATGAAAGGCGATGCAAAATAATAGGGTAGCCTATAAGCGAATTAAAAACAAAATACGAAAAGAGATTAGATGGATGTAATCAAATAAGAATGAAAAAAATATCACGACATTTCTGAAAAACATTATTTGTACATGTATCAAACACGCAACCGTCTTGTCTTTGTACAGGATGCTCACCTTCAAATAAAACTTGTTGTTTATATATATATATATATATATATATATATATATATATATATATATATATATATATATATATATATATATATATATATATATATATATAAAACGACCGGTGATAATCGTGACACCCTGCACTGACGAAAGGATAAAACACTAGTGTCTGTAGATATTTAATAATTATTATAGTAAATAATTATATATATATATATATATATATATATATATATATATATATATATATATATATAAATTCATATCCCTGTCTGTTTGTTCACAATTAGATTAATATATACAAAAGATCCACTCCTTTAATATTTCATTTATTCTTTCAAAATATACGATTATGAGGTCACCTCATTTGCATATAATATTAGGGAAATCAATTTTACTAAATAGCTGTATGTTAATCTTTTTGGAATTATTATTTCCGACATTGATTTTTTTTTTTAGAAACGGGTAGAATTATTTCCCCTGATGAGTTTTTTTTTTAACTGAAAAGAACTTATTTATTTGTTTTTATTATTCTTGAAACGACTATACAAAATCTTTGAGCGTTCCGGGAATTGAACAACCCACGCCCCAAGTCGAAATTTTCCTTTATTTACGAAAAAAAAAAGCCAGTGAAAAAAATGCCTTATAAAAAAACAACAAAGAAACAAACAAAAGCCAATAAAGAGAATTCCATTTTGTTCTTAAACTTTTCAAACGCGTTAATGTTTATAAACGGTGTTATTACTATAGTGGGCAAAGTCGTTTGCAATTAGCTCTTCCCTTTATTCACGTTTCAGATTGGAGTCTTCCTACACGACTAATTTAAAAAAATATTTTTCCATTGCTCCGGCACTAACTGCTATTTTTATTGAAACAACAAAACGTGCTCAATATCCGGAGAATAGCTTCTTCTCTTTGGATCCCTTCTGCGGAAATATCTGATGAAGATGGTATCACGCACTTCTTTAACCCTAACCCTAACCCTAACCCTAACCCTATCACATACTTCTTTTTGGGGGGCAATTACATTTACACATTTTTATCCGTTCTTTTATTTCTGAAATTGTTGTGGGTGTATCGACGTTGCCCACGGTGAAAATGATTAATATTCCTAGTATAGCAGGTGTGTTCCAAGCGGAAGTTTATGTCGACCTGGACAACGCCGGGTACTTATGCTAGTATATATATATATATATATATATATATATATATATATATATATATATATATATATATATACCTAGTTGGATGTGTACGTGTGTTTTGTTGTTTAAATCGCTTTTAGTTAAATTATTTTCAATTTGGTCACAGACGTCTCCATGTAGCCATCTTGTATTTGAAAATAACGGAAGTCTTTTTAAGCCTTGCGAAATTGCACGGCCTCTGACATGCGCAGCTGGTGATCTCTTATACCCGCTTTCAAATCGGATTTCCTTGAAAAGAATATGGATAATAACGAAAAAGAAGGAAGATGAAGACAGAGATGGCAGTTTTTCTCAGCTAATTACGTCAACGAAACAGACAGTTTACATAACGAATGTCCACAAAAAGAGGATGTTTATCGTGGACATTCTGAATTTTCGCAGTTGGTAAATCCATCTACTAAATATATAAAGGCCATTCGGTTATTAAATCGCGATTTTTATATGGTTATTTTATGTCGCTGTTGGCCATATGTTTCGTAGGTGATTATTTTATAAATTAATTTGTCTTATAAACACATATTACATAATCTAGGAAAACGCTTTAGTTTTGTATTGTTGGAGACGCTCCTCCATGGGATTAATGGACTATCTCTGGTGACGTCACTTCCAGTATCGAGATCTGTGCTCGGAGTCAGAGATTGGTACGCGACGAAGCAGGTCGTGTGTAAACGCTCACTATTGAGGAATAGTATTCTCAACCTGTCTTTGCCTGTAATATATGTGAATATATGTTTGTTTCCTAAAAAAATCATGTGTTCCTTCCGTTTATTACCATTTAACCCCACAACAACTGGCGACGTCGGATTCGACTTTCACAAGGGGTAACTCCACAAAAAAAGGGGGGAAAATGAAATTCTAATTGACTTCAAAAGAACTTCGGATTTACAAGCTAAGAAGTCGGCTGGCAATTACGTTCTAAAAAAAAAAGAACACGATACAAGGCAAAATTATCTACTAAATTGTAAATTCTTTTTGTTACTATATTTAAATTGAAAAGAACTGCACGGAACGCATATCTGTAATGCTTAAAAATTAATTTGGTTGCTTTTTAAAAGAAAAAAAAACTAGAAAAATGTTGACCCAATTTTCACCGCGAGAACAATCCTATTGTAAACTGTCGACTATTTATTCGTATGCAAATTTGAACATTTTTTTCAAATGAAGTGAAAAGTTATTTTTGCCTTTGTTTTTGCTGCTAAATTTATAAAATATTTTAACGAGAGAGAAATGTTTCTTCGCCCACCCCCTTTTTGTTTTACTTGGACTAAAAGAAAGATACTTTTTCATTGAGTGGAATTTTCTGAAATATACTATTCTAACTGTCGGTTTTAAAGTGAAAAACTTTTTTTCCTTCCGCGTGGGACCCCCCCCCACACACACTCACACACATTAAAAAAAAACAACAAATTCAGCCATTTTGGTTAATTTTCAGACAATTCTTATTCTTTGGCAATTGGATTGTATCACAGTACTTTTTTTTGTTTTTGTTGCGCAAGTAAATTTTTTTTATCCATCCTCATATGCGGTTATCTCTAAGGTTTTTACCAATATGTATGGCATACATTGCTCCCTTTTCATACGCACACACTCAGAGAAAGGACAATTTTCCTTTTTTTATAATTTTATCTCTCTTCTCCAGTCAAAAAACGGAAATAATTTTTTTTCGTGCGTTTGGAAAAGCCATTAAAAGATGGAGGACGTTAAAGTAGTATTAATACAGCTAATTAAGGCCCAGATGAGACAGGGGTAGAAGGCTGAAGAAAATTTAAAAGAACGTGATAAGCAGCTCCAGTTACAATTTCAAGAAAGGCAACAAGCGTTGGAGGAGAGAATGTTACTTCAACAACAGAGACAAGAAGAGCTATTGTTAAAAATATTTGATAGAACGAAACACAGGAACAACAACATTCCATATTGTACTTTGGAAATTTTTTCCAAAGTACAATATGGAACGCTATAGAAACGTTCAACTACCAACCGGAGTTGGATGGGACGTTTAACGCTTTCTATCGGAGGTATAAGGACCTATTCACCATGGATTGCAAAGAGTGGTGCAACGCTAAGAAAATTCGCCTAGTATTGAGGAAATTAGGGACGACAGAACATAGCAAGTTTATGGATTGTATTCTCCCCAGGAAGAGGAGTGAATTGGAATTTTCTGAAGCGGTCAAACTTTATCTGAAGTATTTAGCCCGAATTCTACGCTCTTTCATAGAACGTTGTGAGAATAACACTGAAAATGGGAACAGTAGTCCGAATAATCCAAATAATTTAAACATCGAGGGGATACTGATATTTAGAAATGTTGCAGAGCTAGTAGAGAGGATGCCTAGCTTAAGTGTGACATCGGTGATTTCTGGTATCGCATAAAATGCACTAGCATCAATATTTCACTTAAAAAGATCTAAAATGGCAATTAGCTGTGTGATTTATGCACACGGTATCCCCGAGAGGTAGTGCCTATTACCCCAGATGACTGAAATTTTTGGAAAGCTAACCCGACCTCTTTTTAATATTCAACAAAATATATACTGGGTGAAATGACAAAATTGTCGCACTAGAAAAGACGACATGATTCCATTTCCATTTGATGAAAACCGGTTTTCTTTCTTCCTTTTTTTTTTTGTTGCAGACCATCTACTAGTTGGGCAATTGTGTACAGATCCCAAAAGCCATATGAGCCTTCTATCAGGTCTGAAAGTGACACAATGTTCAACGAGCGAGATCGGAGATGCGCCGTTATACAACTCATGCTCTCTATCGATCCAAGTTATGACAACAGGAACATTGCCAGCACCCTCAAAATGCAAATCCGGACAGTTCAACGCTTCAGCGCATAGCTCAACAAAGTTTCCGGCCACGGTTATGATCTTTGGTCCACAAGAGACTTAGGCTTGGCTCAGAAGGAGTGCTACGACTTTATACCTTCTCTCATTGGCCCCTGTCCTTCCCCGACTTGAACGTGGTGGCCAGACACCAAGAATATCACCAATATCACCTTAAACAACATTAAAGCCAGCCTGATCGTCGCAATCCGCTGAGTATTTGCCGAGCTTCTGCCGGCGCTTGTAGAAAAAGCATGCTCCCAGTTCAGGACCCTTATTGAGGCGGTGATTGAGGCTGAAGGCGGCTACATTAAATAGATGTTAGCTCTACTACATAATCAAGTTATCTGAATTGATTTTTTCAATAAAAGTTTTAAAATAAAGCTGTAGTGCTGCTTTGTTTAGGGCGACAAATTTATCGTTCAACCCCGTATTCTTCTCTGATGAACAAAAATTAATTGTTATTTGTTTGAACAAGATATCGCAAATATAATTGCCAATGAAATCCCCCACCCCCAAAAAAACTTATAAGACAAATTTTTATGAAGATGTAACATGGAGGAGGTAAAAAAAAAAACTTATAAAACAAATTTTTTATGAAGATGTAACATGGAGGAGGTAAAAAAAATAAAACTTATAAAACAAATTTTTATGAAGATGTAACATGGAGGAGGTAAAAAAAAAAACTTATAAAACAAATTTTTATGAAGATGTAACATGGAGGAGGTAAAAAAAACTTATAAAACAAATTTTTATGAAGATGTAACATGGAGGAGGTAAAAAAAACTTATAAAACAAATTTTTATGAAGATGTAACATGGAGGAGGTAAGAAAAAAAGTTTTAAACGAATAGAGTCCAATCTTCAAGCTGGAATAAAATTGGCTATCTGTTCCATCCTCGCTAGATGAAGAAGAGATCTTTCTAGACAGAGGGAAATTGTATTTTTCTTCCAAACGAAGCGTGACGGTAATAAGTGGCTTACTTTGTGTCAGGCTGAAGTTTGTTTCTATTCAGTCGTAGATGGTACACCTTCCCAGGCTTTATCTCCCTATCTTATTATCGCTAATCGCCCGAGGCGCTGTTACTAGGGGAATGCAGACGGGACATACTTAGGCATTTTTTAGGCCAGAATACGTTTATCCTAGTGCGCTGACTTTTTCGAAACTACACTTGACCTTGTATCTAATCTCTTTTGCTGGACTCTCCTCCATAACAGGAAGATGTGACACAAGGTTGGAAAACTGGAATTTTAATAGCTGAAATCAAAGGCGAAATATGACGCTTGCCTTCAAAAAATGCCTGGGCAGCCCATCGACATTCCTTGGTAGGGGCCTCTCAGCTGATTAATAATAAACTAATCATTTCTAAAAAAATGGTAATAATTTAAGGATTAGGAAGGTGAACCTATAGAATTACATAGGGCCATGTCTCAGCTATTCGGAGAAAAAGCTACTTTAACAATGGCCTAGTCACTGTTGAATTTGGGACCGAGCGAAAACCGACCTTGTGTCTAACTCGTAGGAAGGCAAGCAAACAGTGATATACAAGTCATACAAGCGTGTCACGGAATGATTAAAACAACCAAGGACATAGAGCATAAGAAAACGAAGACACCTAAACTATTTTCTTCTCCAATGCAAGTCCAATTGAAGATTGTTGCACAATTTCACTTTAGTGTTGATCAATGAAGACGCAATAAAAAGGCAACCGTTTATTTTGCTAATGCCGTGTTCGATTGAATATCTCACTCTACGCAGAGTGTCACCATTCGACATGAATTCCGAGAAAGAATTAAAAAGAAACAGAAGGATGCTGTGACGATTATTTGAGCGGGGATTAAACGCATCTCTGCGCAACGTGCAAATAGCTACTCGATCGGATCGACAGTTGGCGGAAAAACGGACACCCAGATGGCGACAAGGGCATGTTGGTTTATTTCTTAAACCTGTTTTCTTTGTCATCGGTTTCTCATAAAAGCATTTCTCGTATTTGTTGGCTTTGCAATTCGTTCGTGCTTTTTTCTTTTATTTCCTCTTATTTTTCTACCAGTATCGTTCTTTATTTTTCATTAATGATATATTGCACATATATCTTAGTATATGCATATATATATATATATATATATATATATATATATATATATATATATATATATATATATATATATATACTAGCAAAATTACCTTTAACTGGGTTCAAAAAGAGCCTACAGAAAATGGACTCTGATTTATGAAAGTGTGATAGGTTATGAAAAGGAACGGTTGTAAAGAGATAGCTTCGAATTTGGGGGTATCCAAACCAAAGCAAAATATGATGAAAGTAAGAATAAAATAGATAAACCCAATAATTTATTATGCCATACTTGTTCACACTGAAACATTTATCACAATATTCTGTGGATCTATATTAAAAAACCTTGTTAAACTTTGTGACATATTTCCATTCTATGGAGGTCAGAGGCGAACGAACACCCCATAATTTTATTATACAATATTTCTTCAAACTGAGACATAATTATCAAACTATACTTACGCAGATAGATATGAAAAGTATTTATTAAAGTTTGTGCCTATTTCCATTCTATGGAGTCCAGGCGCGAACGCAGCACCACAATTTTATTATACCATCCCTATTTAAGTTAAAACATACTTATCAAAGTATTATTATGTACATCTATATCAAAAACACTTGTAAACATTTTTTTTTAATTTTTAAATTTTTTATTTCCATACTTTGTGGACCAGGCGCGAACGTAAATCCCACAATTTTAATGAACCACCTTTCTGCCAGATCAAACATACCCATTCCTGTGTCTCGATACATCTTCTATCATTATATGTAATTAGTTTTTTTAAATAGTCAACCATATAGGAGTCTATTCGTGAACACACACTGACACACACACACACACATTCAGCTTTATACTATATATATATATATATATATATATATATATATATATATATTACAATAGGAAAATGTGAGCATGAAAAGTATTATGGAAGTAAAAGAACTAATTGTTAAAACTGGAAAAGAAAAAGACAAAATATTCTAGAAAAAATATAATAAATTTATAACAAAAAATATTGCAGCATTAAGAATTTATTATATAATGTTATGAATTGAATTTAAAAAAATTCTTAATGCTGCAATATTTTAAGTTATAAATTTATCATATTTTTTACTAGAATATCTTGTCCTTTTCTTTTCCAGTTTTAACAACTAGTCCTTTACTTTTCTATGTTCAAGCTTAACCATATTACTTTTCATACTCACATTTTTCTATTGTAATCCATGATTTTTCCAGGCTTCTAGTAAATTTAATTGTTCTTTGTTTAATTTCAGTATTATTTTTTTGCCTCCATAAACATAACATACAAATATGTAAAAACAATGTACGGCACTCATCTACTTTCAATAAAATCCTCTCAATTATTTCCCTTTCATACTTCCATTCTCCCTGTTTCACCTTTTACTTTTCTTTTCGTGAGAGCGGTGAATTGGTAGCAATAGTAGTCGCTGAAGTATTGTGGTTGCTATGAAAACCAGCCATAAAAAACGTCGCTCACCCCCTTACGTTTTTTTTACGATTTTGAACACCAGGGAATTCATCACAGCTTTTGTTTTACTGAACGAAAATTGAAAATTCTTTTTTACAATATAACTGAGAAGGTGATCTATAAACTGTAATAATTGTTTGAAATTTGGTCGAAAAATGAGTAAGCGATGAAGCTTTGAATGATATGCTCTCAAATCACCCTAAAACTGTTATTAAACACATCCCCAAATCCATTAGCAAAACAAATCAGCTAAAACTCCTCATCCAAACAAATATTCGATAAACAAAAAATATGTAATAAAGCTCTGTGGATATAAAAAAATAAACAGTAGTATATAGAGCCTGCAAAAAAAAAAAAACGCTCACATCTAAGAAAAAAAAGCCCCGTAAAAGGAAAGTCATTTGGTTTACCCCTTTCTACAACAAATGGTTAGTAAAATATTAAATCTAATTAAGCTACGTTTCCTCTCCAACAATATCACCCATAAAATATTTAATAAAAACACAATTAAATTAAGCTACAGTTGCAGCAAAAACCTGGAAAGAATAATAAAATAAAACATAATGATACAAATTTAAATGATAAAATGGAATGTAACAAAAGTAAAAAAAAAATAATTTCTAGTTATATAGAGAAAACCAGTTGTCCCCTTAAACAGAACTGTCTGGCAACCTTTATTATAGACCTAACTAATATTAGAGCAATGGATTACGCTGGACTATTTGATATTCCTATGGGTCTCTTGACTCTGCAGAAATTACTGACTAAGTTGAACTATATATTGGACAATGTAACTTAAAGCAATTGGCTTAAATAGGTATGATGGTTTTCTGGTAAAAAAATGTGATGAAATTAAGAAAATTATTATTAAGGAATTCAAAAGAAGCAATCTTAAGGTTGGAATTACCACAAACATAAAAAATAGTGAACTTCCTAGATGTTATACTAAACCTAAACAAAGTAACTCCATGAACCGTATAAAAAAATAACAGTAACTCCATGAACCGTATAAAAAAATAACAGTAACTCCATGAACCGTATAAAAAAATAACAGTAACTCCATGAACCGTATAAAAAATAACAGTAACTCCATGAACCATATAAAAAATAACAGTAACTCCATGAACCGTATAAAAAAATAACAGTAACTCCATGAACCGTATAAAAAATAACAGTAACTCCATGAACCGTATAAAAAAGTAACAGTAACTCCATGAACCATATAAAAAATAACAGTAACTCCATATATGTCCACCAAATTATCCTAAAACTATCATCAAACATATCACCAAATGTATTAGCAGAAGAATTAGTTCAACTTCCCCAATATTCGATAAACATAAAAAATTTTATAAGGCCCTTGTAAACAGTGGCTATAAAAAACTAAATAAAGTACATAGAGTATGCAGAGAAAACGCCTACATCTAAAAAAAAAAAAAAAAAAAAACGTAAAAGGAAAATAATTTAGTTTATCCTTCTCTAGAATGAAATGGTAAAAACCAACCCAGAAAAAAATACTTAAATCTAATTAAACTACACTTCTCTTCAAACAATACCCCCCATAAAATATTTAATAAAAACAAAATTAAATTAAGCTCCAGTTGCAGCAATAACTTGGAAAGAATAATAAAAAGAAACATAATAATCAAATCTTAAATGATAAAATAGAATGTAACACAGATAAAAAAATAATAAAACTTGTAGGTGTATAGATAAATCCAATTGTCTCCTTGAACAGAACTGTCTGCCAACCTCTGTTATATACCTAGCTAACATTAGAGCAAAGGAGCACCCTACCAAATTCAACCTAGGTCCAAATAACAATACATATAAGCAAAAATTAGCTTAACATATACATGTACGTTATATTCCATATCAAGTTTCGCCAAACTCTTTAATGATGTTTACTCTTAATAGAAATATTCGACAAAATCATGATTATCTGTATGTGTTGTGGTGGTGTTCTTACCTTTATATACTATAGAAACGCTATAGGAATAGCATTTCTATGCTATAGAAATTCTATGATTATTATTAATAACCATAGCATTTCTATTACAAAAATAATAGGATTGCTATTATTATTATAATTATTATAATTATTATTATTATTATTATTATTATTATTATTATTATTATTATTATTATTATTATTATTATTATTATTATTATTATTATCATACTATAGAAATGCTATTATCTTCAAATAAATAAAATGGAATAAAATAATCGGCCTAAACTTAAACTTTCATTTTAACTTTTCTTCTCATTGAAAGCAATAGGTTCTTCTACTATATTAAAGCACTCTTAACTATAACTTTTAAATCACCAACTCTAAAATCTAACTTGTTTCAACTTCTCACAACCACCAAGTACATTATAAATTTAAACAGGAAAGAATATGCATTGCTATATAACATAAACTTCAAGATTAATTCTAAAAAAATAAAACTTTGTCCATTTAATTCACCATTTTCAATCCTCTCACAATATTCTTCATCATCAAATGGCAATACATCCATCTCATTAATCCTTTGGCCTCGAGTAGCTTTGGACCTTGATAAGTGGTAACTCAATAAAAACAAATAAAAAACTGGAAGGATGTTTTTAAAATCTGTTTCACGTCATATCATCGCTTTCAGAATATTTACTATTAAAATATAATATCGATTCATGTTATATATTTGGCAAGTAGGCCGGTTGGTGTGTAATTTTTTTAGCTGAAAATAACAGAAAATAGAGTTCAGTTGTGATCAACCTGGTGACATCGAGTTTAGCATCGAATCGACTGTGGTAATTGATACAAACGGATGTGACATCACATGATTTAAAGAGAAAGTGAGTGAGAGATGTCAGTTCAGTTGGAAGCTTAAGAGTGCGGACATTCAGTTTTTTAATATTTTGATGATGATTAAACGATAATTATCGAGTTCTCTATATCACCTCTCACTCTAATTTGGAACAAGGCGAATAAACCCCTTTTGTCTTCAACGGTTTTGTTTTGGATTTTCTCTTTTCTCGATAGATAAAGAGAACTCAATTGCAGCCGGCGTTTCCTCAATACGGAAAGATCATAGAATAACTACAGAAGCAATCAGCATAAGTTAAGAATTCCAACGTTCATGTATGACACAAGGTTGAAACACAGCATTTAAAGGCAATTCCTTGCATAGACTTAAATTAACCGATCACTATTCAATTCTTATTTGTAGAAAATTGTAGGGAAATTTTGTTTTTTTTATCTTTCACAGCGATATTATTATGTCGTTGAATACCAGATATAGAATTTGAAATAAGCACCGTCAATTCTTTAGTTCGTAAAGGTATCCATTAACTCGACTGCAGTCACCCCTTCCTATAACGAAAAAAGAGAATGAATCTATCACGTGCCTCTTTTAAGAATAGGCGTGCAGGCCAAACACCCTGCCGTTACAAAAGATCTAACGAAGTTGTCGAGTTAATTAGCTTTCGAATAGGATCAAATTGATTCGCTTCATTGCTTGTAAATGAGAACTCCGTATCGAAATAACTGGAGGGCGGCGAAGCGTGGCTATTATCACCCGGAAGGAGACGATCTGTGTCATCAGTTTGAAAAAAAAAAAAAAAAGAAGAGCACAAAGATAGATTACAACGATATCGCAAATTTTGCATCTATGAAAACAATGTAAATAATGTATATGCGGTTTCAGGTCGGCTGTAACCATTGGAATGGCTTTCACCCGGAATTCAGGTGTTTCATTCAATTTAGATAGTTCTAAGGTTAAGAATAGGAGAACGTTGCGGATCACCTTAGGCGTCGACATTTCTTTTTCTATGAAACTCGCAGTTCAGCTCAGCTTTGCTCGGGCCCTATGTACTGTTCATAACTTTATGTGCATATGTATGTATATATATAAAAAGTAAGACTCATGTTCAGGTAACCTACATCTGAAATTTCAAGTGTTTAGACCAAAATTTGGCGGAGGAGTTTGGTAGAGTCTGCAAAGGTCAACTCTTTCAACTTTCATCTCTTGGCAGCCAAATCATCGTCCAAAAACTGATTAAAAAGCTTGCTGCATGTCTGAATGCTCTTTATGTAAAATTTCAAATGTTTAGACCCAAAATTGGTTGAATAGTTTGATAGAGATTGCAAAGGTCAAATGTTTTGCACTTTGACCCCTTGGCAGCCAAATTTTCGGCCAAAAACTGATTAAAAAGCTTGCCCTATGTCTGAATACACTTTATGTAAAATTTCAAATGTTTAGACCAAAAAATTGTCCGAGAGGTCAAAAATTTTAAAACCCTGACCCCAATTTTGACCATTTAACATTCATTGTTTTGGGTTCAAATCAAGTTAAAAAGTTTTATTCATGTCCAAGGAACCTACCTTTAAAATTTAAAGTGTGTATACTCGAAATTGGCGGTGAAGTTTGGTAGAGTTTTCAAAGGTCAAATTGTTGAACATTGACTCCTTGATAGCCAAAATTCTGTCTGAAAACCGATTAAAAAGATTTTCCCAAATCTGAATACACCTTATGTTTAATCTCGAGTCGGTAGACTGAAAATTGACAGAGTAATTTGGTAGGGAAATATACACACACAGATAGACAGACAGACAGACACACACGCAGGCAATTTCACTTTTATAGATATATAGAAAAAGAAAAGACGGGACGCCAAAAATAACATTTCAGATACTGTTCTGGGAGGGTGAAAGGTTCAATCCTCACTCGAGGAAATATTAACTTTAAAAAAATCATATATATATATGTGTGTTTCTATCTTTGTATAACACATGAATCGACATCTAAAAGTATCCTCTCCTCCCGCTCTCATTTCTGTGTTTTGCCACGTTGTCTAAAAGTAATAAAAACCCTTATTGAATAGAAACCTCGCTTGTTCATGTGAGTTGGTCAAGATGACGATGAAGACTGGAAATGTGTGTCAACTGCGGTGTGTATAATGGGATTATACACGCTTTAGATAGTGACATCGCAACATTACTTTATTGATGTGAACTTAAGAAAGATTTCATAAGTGAAGATTACGAAGAGATTAGGGACGTACACACTGGCGTGTGTAACAGGACCTACGGTAGTGTTGAGCTAGAAGGTGAGGAGTATCTTGGAGCCATTACGTCCTAGATTCCCCTATATTTAGCAAAGTGCTGCTTACTGTAAAGCTTACTCTGTATCATTGTAGTTCATTTACCCCCTCTCTCTCTCATCAGAAGAATGCAATATAAAATCCTCCTCCTTCAATAACAAACAGTCAACCAAGTGTGTTTCCTGTAGAATGGTCATACTGAGATGAAGCCTCTTGGGCTCGTTGCTAAGTTTTTCCTGAGTCACCGATGTCCTAGGCTCCTCATAAAAGTTGCTCAGCATAATCTGGGCGTTTCAATAGTCCAGTTTTAGAGCCGTTTATTATTAATGTTATCACATAAGTTGTCTGATGCAGGAATTAGAGTCTACCGGTTCAATTTCTCCTAACCCCATGCACCCAAATGAAAAAGGCAGTCCATGAATGGACTGCACTTTTCTAGATTGGGGTGAGCTACCTAACTTTAAGCGACCGATAGCTGTCCAATGTGATTAAAGTTTATTGTTCGGCGAAGTAATTTTACCCGTGCTGGAACGAGTATTTTTCGAATGGGTTATATAATTGTCAAGATTTATTCTAGGAAATACTAAAAATTGACAGACCCCCCCCATGCAAACTGCAAACCTGATAGCAATGATTACACCTCTTTTATATGACGATATTTTTTCTAAACTTTTTCTATATTAACAATCATAATAATAGTTGTTCAAGACAATAGCGTCAAAGATAATTCACGATGTGACGTCACACACAGCCACTTTCTTCAATTCGGTAATACAATCTAATATAAAAAATATTGAAGTAAAAATTATTTTAAAAGAATTTAATCCGCAAATCCTTTGAAAGAAATCGCGAATCGTGCATGAACAACAAAGGAAACAAAAATCTTATAATTTAGCATCAATATATTCAATGAAAGTGTAATGGAAAAAATCACGTTGACACACCGGCTCTCGCTATATCACCGAAGTTAAGCAAGGATAAGCCTGGCCAGTACCAGATGGGTGACCATTTGGGAATAGAAGGCGCTTATCTCAGCATCGTTTCAAGTTGTCCTGAAGTGTTTACTTGTTACTGGAATAAAACAGTGCCGACTGAGGAGAAATGTGATTGGAATTGCCAAACTCTTGCCACAAAAAATAAATTTCACAAGCAAGTTGTCAGTAATGCTTGTCATCTTCATCGACAAGGCTGGACGAACAGTTCAGGAGGACAAAAATAAGAGTAAATATCATACAAAACAATTGTACTTGTTTTTCCTTATTAAGTAAGCACGACTGTAACGATGCCAATAAGCACGTGCTAGATCGAAGTATACGTGGTTATAAAATGCGTCAAGTTTAAACCAGAAGTTCCGATGCTATTCTGAGTAGAAACTCGGATTATGGTCTAAGTGTACCGTATTCGATTATTATTGTTTGGGTTTATTGCGTGTCATAAAGATAACCGCAGCTTGTACGGAGAGAATGATTGACAGATGAGAGTTTAAAAGACTGACCTCGGTTAATAAACAGAAGTAAGAAAATCACTTGTGTTCACTTGAATCTGGTTCGATAGAACTCATGTTTTCCCATGTAATTCTATAAAATAAAAGAATTTTTATTTTTAAGCATATTATATATAAATGGGCGACGTTTATATCGTCTTTGTAGCGTGGAAGATAGCACGATGGAACCCTAATGCAGGGCTCGCAGGTTCGAATCCCGTAAAGAACTCGTCTTAAGACCAGTACATGTTTGCGTAGTTTCTGGTTAGACTGAATTTCAATCTTCACTTTTTACACTGTAATTCAATAAAAAAAACAACAAATATTCTGAATTGTGAAACTTCCATTGCACAAATAGACGAACCGAATATCGTTGTCGAACTTCAATAATGCTTAATAGCTTTTATAGAAATTAGCAATGACTTCGCCGACTTATTTTACATAATGTTTAAACTGTTTCCTAGTGGGCAAGGAG
Source organism: Euprymna scolopes (assembly GCF_053919585.1). Lineage (NCBI taxonomy): Eukaryota > Metazoa > Mollusca > Cephalopoda > Sepiida > Sepiolidae > Euprymna > Euprymna scolopes. The sequence continues at coordinate 116,251,813 of NC_136495.1, forward strand.
ACGTGGAGTTCAATCCTTGTTTGATGGTTGACTCGCACTAAAGATTAAAAAATGTTACTGTACTCAGCATTATAAGGTTAGCATCAAGTGTAAGTGGTATGATCCTGGGAATTAAGTGGTGCCCTCCCTTATATCTTAGTGTAGTGATAAATTAAAAGGTAGTCATCGAGTCGTCCTCATCTAAATTCGACCACTTTACTTTTTGTAGAACAAAGATTTTTATTCTCGACTTCATCTACAGACTTAAAATAACTTATGGTTGGAATCAAGTTTTTTTTTTTTTAAATCCAACCTTTTTGCATGTACGATTCTGAACTTTTGAGATGAGGATTTGTTATTCGTATTATTTGGATTCTTCAGACTACTATTCTCATCTTGAGTATAATTTTTCACAACGTTTCAGTCGATGTAACCTCCGACCTTCTTCAGGTATATCTTGTCGAACTCCAGAATGTTTCTATCGAACTCGAGAATTTTAACGGAATTTCAAACGGAACCCTTCATTTATTTCACGGGGGTAGCATGCTCTTGTTCCGTCAGTCATGAATGGATAGATATCCTAAGTAATTCGCAATCGTATTTGTCGGTCGACTACACTGAGAATTGAACCTTTAACCTTCAGGAGAATGTTACTTTCACAATTGATTTTTCCAAGTACACCTAACGGACTCGTAGCGCAGTGGTTGGAGTACGTTCATGACAATAACGATCACGTTAGAGATCACGATAATGTTTTATTCAGGAAAGTACCCGGAAATAAATATCGTTGTTATGATGGAGAAAAATTAGTTGAATTAATAGTTGTCTTCTGTTCCTTGCGACATACTCGTCTACAACGTCTGGGGTCCCAAGTGTCTATATGTTAACGCATGTAAAAACGTGTACTATGTTACATAGGTACCAGCAAAATGGCTTTCATAGACTTCATTCCTGTCATGTCCGATAATTCCCGCTGCTATTGGTTTAATAACAGACAAAAAAAACACGAAGTATTAAATTTAACATAGTTATTAATCATATTTACAAGTTGAATGATAACTTAGAAATCTGCTGAATGCGAAATCGCGATATGAGTTTGTGTAAAAAACAATTCTGTGTAGGCATTATTTTATTGTATTTATTTGTTTATTTTTGTTTTGTTAAATATGGAGAATCTTTTCGAGTTAAATAGGTTTTAATTGTTTGAGAAAAAAACAACACTTTAAATATGTAAACATTGTGTAAAGTTACCTAATGTGTCCGGAAAGACGGTCATCACGTGTTTTTCTTTAGCTAATGTTAACATATTTCTCAATACAAAATGTGTATTTCTAAATAGATTTTAACTCGAAAAGATTCCTCATATAATAATAAGCAACAACAACAACAACAACAACAACAAAAATTTGTAATGCCTACACAGATTTCTTTTTTTTTTTTCGCAATAAACTTACGCTTTGATTTAATGACTTTGCCGGCTTAGCTTTTAAGATATGAATCTAATTCTCTTGAATGCAATATAACGGTTCTGTTGCGATAGAATGCTGTGTCCCAGGGACTGATTTCTTATAGCCGATAATGGGAGTCTATCGCTGACTCAAGATCAATAGTCACGCATGCATATTTACACGCGCTTAAATATCCTGATATCGATAAGTTAGTTGTTATAGAGACTTACCCATTCACTCATAATGGACTTTTCTAATCATTATATATATATATAAAAAAAAACGACTTTAATACTCTCGTGGGGAATTATCGTGACACAACGCGAGACTACAGAGTGACTTACGTCACAGTCAGAAAATAATGGCAGCATTTCTTTGTATTCACTTTCTGGTACAATATATTATTTTCTACCTAAACTCCTTAGTCTTTTTTATGACACTTTCCTAGAGTCTCAACATTAGTAAATAGTAAAATACAGCAATGCGCATGTAAGATGGCGTGTTTGCTGAGAAGGGGCATATTGAAATCAATAAATCAAGCCACTTTATTGGCAAAAAAGTTGGTTGGTTGGTTGTTTTTTGTTTTACGGCATATCAACCTTTTTCAAATTATTTAATGCCGAATCCAAAGATTTTGAAGAAAAATTTTTAATAGAATATTTCTTGTTTTCAAGTCGGTTTCTATTTAACCCATAGTTAAATTTAACTTCGGGTCAGAGTGGACCTGACAGCAATGCCAATTAAAGGGTGGCTCCACACTCCCCAAAGCCCGCAAGCTTGGGCCTCACCACTGGATATAGTTTAAGGTCATATCTAGGACCAGGCAAAAAAGTGGCAAAGCGAAACAAGCCATGTAAAACTACAGTTCGAAGATATTGCATTTATTTACCGTCTAAGGAGACTTTAAACCTGGATATACAAGACGTCGCTATGACCTCATATACTAAGCTGTTTCAGGCAACAAAAAACGCAGACGGATAATGTTGTCTTTCTTCTGCTGAGAGGAGAGCAACGATAGTGCATCCTCTGAAGTTAATCGCAAAACCCGTGATAAGGAACGGGATGAAGAACTCTAACGGTAGATTTACGTTTCTGTTAATTATCCTGTAAGCAAGAATCTTCCTTTGCATCCTTTCGTTTCTCCTGATGCTACCAGATCAGGCTGTCTGAAGATATTGGCTTCCTCAGACGAAATGCATCTAACATTGATGCTTTTTCACTTTTCTAACTCCTTTTGGCACAATTATTTATGTTCTGCAAAACCTAAAAGAATAACCCACTTTTTCCCCCTTTTCATTCTTCCCATTTCTACCCCCCTTACTTCCTCGCTGGTTTCTTAACTTAAAATGTACCAAAGATTAATACTTTTTTTTTACACAGTGGTCACCATTTATCAAGGCCCGGGAGCCACTCAGGGATAAGGGTTATTGCAAGTACATTACGTTAGTGTGGAGATTTGATGAAGTTTTTACTTAAGGGGGCGGTTCATTAGGAATTTGTTAACGTTGGACTTGAAGCCATCCAAGTTGTAGTCAGGTGGGAAGCAGGCAGACGGAACAGAGTTCCACAAGCGTGCAGTTCTAAGAAAGAAGCTTTGTTCATGGAATCCACGCTTCGATTATGGCACAGACAAAGAGTGGATGAAATTTTTCACAGTGGATTCAGCTAGACGGGTGTTTTTCGTGAAAGATTGGCGAGGGGGGGACCAGATATTGGAGTTCAGACGAGCACCTGCCATGGAAATAACGATAAAACATGGATAGGCTCACAACGTCTCTTCTGTGGGAGAGAGGTTGCAGGGTAGAGAAAAGGGCATCCCCCACTAGGCCACGAAGTCTATTTTGTACTCTGTCAAGACAGGATAGGCTGTTTTTAGCAGCTCCTGCCCAGATATGGCAGCAGTATTCCATCCTTGGACGTACTTTGCTTTTATATAGATATACTGTAACCCTTTTCCGTCTCCCTTTACAAAATTCGTTTATGTTCTGCAGGACGGGGGACAAAAACGATAGAATTTCCTATAAAACCAACCAAACCAAACAAAACCAAACCTTACAAACTAGCGATTGAAAATATAAAGAGCTTGAAGAATAAAAAAAACCTTCTACAAAATAACAGGATGAAACATGAATACTATTTTCTAAAATAACTGGATTCGGCATTAAATAACCCGAAAAGGGTTGATATGCCGTAAAACAAACAATCAACTAACCAACTTTTCGTTTCTTAGTTTTTAAGGCCGTGACTACAACTTGGATGTATTCAAGTCCAACATAAACAAATTCCTGACAAACCGCCCTCTTAAGTAAGACATTCTATCAAACCTCCAATACTAATGATTACTACGATACTATCTCATTGATTACTGCACACGCAATAACCCTTATCCCCGAGTGGCTTCCGGGCCTTGATAAGTGGTGAACTCCATACGTGAAGAATCCCATCACCATTCTAGTTGCCTAATAGTCATCATCATCATCATCATCATCATCATCATCATCATCATCATCATCATCATCATCATCATCAAAGAAAGGCGTCTGGAACGCACTTTGTTATACGAGGATCGTTCCAAAAGTAGAGTCTCCGATATTTTTTAACTCAAATAGTTGAAGAGTTACGAAGATGAAAGTGATACCATAAAAACGAGCGGAATTTATTTTTTCTACATAGTCACCGCCATTCTCAATGCACGTTTGCGAGGAATTCAATGACAGATCTTTGCTTCGTTCATGTCAGAGTTTGCTTTCTTAGAATCTCACACCATCAATATCTGCATCAGAGAGATGAAACTTTCAGGTCCTGAATGCATAAGTTCAGTCATCATAACAATACAGTTTGTAATTCCCTCTGATCCATTCGGGCGAAATGAAAAAAAAATAGGAGGCATCACTAAGTAACATCTATATAAATTGTGCTGTAACTAATTAAACCAACTGGACATGATAGTTTGCTGGATTAAATTGAGTTTATTAATACTATGAATATCTAACGTTGTTCATATTCGCCTGGGAAAAGAGAGGAAAAATTAGAACCAGACATATTTTGTCACTTACCATTGGAAAAATTGAAAAGAAAATTCTAATCTCTTTTAGACGAGCGAAGCCCCTTGTTTTTACTTATGGGACACTGCTTATTAAAACTTCGGAGATTTCACGGATAAAAGTTAAATAGATTGGTTAGATCATGAACCACCATGAGAAGATTGGAAACAATTGGTGTAATCAATCGAATTTTATTATCCAATTGTTAAAATTAGACATAAAGACGACCATGTTGTAGACGGTTGGGAAGCAGCCTCCTAGCAATTTGTTCCACAGAGGATATTAAAAAAAATCTTTATTCATTAAAGTTGCGTCTATTTTTTTAATTAGCTGACCGCCTAGTTTTTAATTAGCTGATCATTGCCCGGTCGTACAATACGCTTAAACATGATATTTTAATTTATGCAGATTGTGTATGTATTATTATAGAATCAATCCTCTATTGATTATTATATATTATGAAGAATAATTAGCCCAGTGGACTAATTAAAAAAAATAAAATGAAATAATAAAAAATAATAATGATAATATCGTTCATTAAATTCTGTCTGTGTTTGTTTAATAATATCATGTCTGCTGATATTTGGCCATGACGATGGATGACCTGGAAAAGACACTTCTGATTAATGTTTAGTTTAAAAATATGAAAAGGAAGAAATGATTTGCGTTGATTTTAAATGGCACCTCTTATTTTATCGTAAATTGAACTCATTAATAAGAAAAAAAAATTGAAATAAAATGATGAAGGTCACTTGGGCTTGAACAAGGGATCATTCGATCTGTAGTCGAATGCTCTACCACTCTGTTGTATATCCAGATGATAATAAATGTGTTTTTTCAGAAAGAAAGATTTGATGAGATATTATTATTTCCCTTGGCCGGTGTAACATAACATATTCCCCTGTAAAAATAGTTCTTTTTTAAGAGAGGAAAAACTATTTTTAAGATCGGATTTTTTCGATTTTCGTTACTTATCGGATGAATTTCTGTACAAAACATATTTAAGAACACTGCAAGACATATAAATTACCTTTGTATGAAACTTGCAAAAGATAGCCTCAGCCGTTTCGGAACCTATGAGGAACTCTCTCTCTCTCTCTCTCTCTTTCTCTCTCTCTCTCACACACACACACACACATACACACACAAAATGACTTTATGTAAGTGTGGAGACATACACAGAGAGAAATTAAAGTTCTTTATTGAGGTTGTACCGAGACGAGTTTTCGCTGTGAATGTTTTATGCGGGGTTGGCAGGCTCAAGGCTTGGGGCTCAGTTGAGCATATACTTTTATAATATAAACAAAATAAAACATGTATCAGTTCATTTTCGAAACATGTAGCTTCAATCATTTTTTTCAATCTATACGGAGAGTCCGTTTTATTAAACAAATTCGCCTTTAAAACGACAGAAAAGGTTGATATGCCGTTGAATAGGCACACAAATCGTACTTTTTAAGCATCAAATTAAACGTGAGAAAAGACTACAAAACCAAAAATAAAAACAATTGAAATGTTTCTTTATTGTACTGTGAGATTTATTTAAGGCTTCTGACGTCAATATTACATGCACTATTAATAGCGATATCCGGCGTGGTATTCGTGATGTCTGAAGGTGTTCAAATTTATTCGCAAAAGAAACACAGAAAGAAAGAAAAAATATATGAAAAAAGAAAAAATGACGAAGCAAAGTTCAATTTATGAGTTCGTGTTCAAATGTTGTCGAGAGAAAAGCGTAAAGTATTTATACTTTCCTATTCTGAAATTATTTTCCACTAGCAAAGATACCCGCGCTTCGCGTGGCGCTTTATTGTAAGCAACTATCCAAACATACAGCCCGATCTTAACCTTTCTCCGTGACACTGAAAATGGCGTGCACCATCCCTAGGTGGGAGATCATCATCATGCAAGGTTTGATCATGATTGGTCTAGTGGTGTGGCTGTAGGAGAGTATGCATGTCAGAGGGTAGACGCAGTGAATTATCTGTTTATCTATCTATCTATCTATCTATCTATCTATCTATCTAGTGATGAATGGACAACGGAAATTAAAATCGACATATTTTGACAGGTTGTCAAACATTTCAAACTGTGACCTGGTCAAGTTTGAAACCGGGAAATATTCGAACAGGTGACCGGATGTGACGTCTTGCATGTCACGTCTTCCGGTTCACACAAGCATCGTTGAGTTGGATGTGAGATGTCAAGAGGGACAGACGGCTAAAATGGGTCGCTCCATAAGAAGGGAGAAGTCCCAGAATGGAGACGTAGAAGAACCACCCCAAGCCAAGATTGTCTATCACTCCTCTGCTCTGATGAATAAAAGAGAGTGAAATAAATACATAAAATCTCATATCGTCTTGGCTCCTGTCTTGAGTGTTTCTTCTAACAGATTCCAGCTTAACCAAGTACGGTTGACGAATCTCCCAGAAAAAACAGCAGCAGAACAGATATGTTGTTATGTATATGTTGTTATATGTTCTGGCATGCACGCACTAACATCTAGACGAATCACGAGCCGGTAAAATAGACATTAAGAATACAAGGACAACAGTCCGTTACAAAATACAAATGATGATGATTGCAACGTCTTGTCAGATGAGTGCCACTCCCTCAGTCGCTGAAAGTCCATGTGCCCGAAGATGACTTTTTTGTCCTGCCAGCGAATTCACACGCTCAAGAAGACATGACACTGCAGACAGTCATTGGTATACATACATGTATATACATACACGCATACATTCATATATGCATATACATGCACATACACACATATACACATACGTATCTATAAACATATATATATATACATACATACACAATACATAATACACATACATACTCATACATACATATACATACGAACATGCATACATACACATATACATACATATACATACACATATATACATGCATATACAAATAGATACATACAAATACATACATATATACATACATATATGTACACATCTATGCATATATACATACATACATACACACATACACATACATATACCTACATATACATACAAATACATATATATGCATTTATACACATACATATATATATGCATATATACACATACATATACATACACACACAAACAAATATATACATATATACATATACACATAAACATATATACACACATACATATATCCATACATATACACATAGATATACATACATATACATACACATGTACATATATAAAGATACATACACATGTACATATATAAAGATACATACACATATACATACATATATATAATGATAGCAGATCAATTATTACATGCTTCCAGCATTTCCCGCCTACACAATATACATACATACATACATACATATGGTCCATTATGATAAGAACACACAGCCATTTAGTAGGGATGCGTATGTACATCAAATACATCACGATTCAGTTATATACAACCATACGTTTATTTAATACTGTATATACACACATATATAGACATTCTCCCCTCCACAACATACAATATATATACATGAGCTATGAGTTTGACCTTTGACCTTTACCTTGAAAAATAGTGTGCACCATCCCTAGGTTGGGGACCATCATCATGTATGTTTTGGTCATGATCGGCCCAGAGGCGTGAGTTGTAGGAGAGTTGTAAACACACACACACGCGCGCGTGCGCACACATGGACGCTACTACTTAATGTATATATAGATTTTAAAACGAAAAAAGCAGGAATCGTGAAATAACGCACAAATATTACACGTAATTTGAATCCATTTTTTTCATACATGGAAATAAGATAAATTACATCTACACACCGTGCGTTGCCATTGCTGAAAGAAAAACCATATTACATGGAAATGACCCAGTCTTCTAGACGGTCGTGTTTCCATCCCATCTTAGGACAGTTGTTTGTCTAACTGCACAGAAGAGCTGCGATACAGCGGAACAGTCTATATGTGGATGGCTAAAATATGCTCCCACTCTCGGGTTGAGCATAATGTTAAGTGAAATAACAAACTGACACTAACGTATAAATGCAATGCATTTTATGTTGTGGTACTATTTTTGCAAGTACCACTGGTCGTCATGGTCTTCCACCACCCCTGCCATGGTGATTTGGGCGCGTGCGGAGCAATACACAAGGAAAGGAAACCACAATGCACTTCCTATTCCCCCGTTCTCTTTTCATTCTGACAGCCATGTGGTAACACGCATATTTTTTACTTTCTGTAAAACACGGGGTGGGGCCTCCAGCATTCTAGTTAAGAGGTAGTTGAGGAGTTAGTTTACTAGTTCACAAGTTAAAGGTTCAATTTGATAATTGTCATTGTTTCTTTTGTAAAATATTGTAATATATTTATGTGTAAAATAAAATAGTTAAGATTTCACATGTATATATGCCTGAAGACGATTTCAGTCAAAGGAACTCCAACCTGAAGAAGATTTCAGTTAGAATATCACCAGAATGAAGACGTCATCCTGAGAGAGTGAAGGAGCCAGCCACACCCAACATACCAGGTAGCTTTTACTCTTCCCTCTGACAAAAAGATGCCTGACCGACATATCCTATTGACTGGCCCATCGTCACAGTATGGTACAGTTTCTAGGACATTAATATAACACGTGGGTCAGTCACACTGTGACCGGCCGATAATCTTATTGGTTCCATGACCAGGATTATTTCTTGCATAGGAAGGAATAAGCACGACCCTACAAAGAAAAATCCACAGACACAACCCAAAAATCAACCAGTATACGTAAATACAACACCGGCCAACAACTTGACGTAAATAACCAAAGAACATAGCCACTAGACGAATAAATATCGGTTTAAAAAAAACACAACAAATGTATTTCTAGACATAAAGATGTATTTCAGGCAAAAAAAAGAAAATATTCTTCACGATGAATGAATATTTAAAAGCGCGGTTTAAAAGAAAGAAAAACAATTTTTTTTCTTTCAATGTTGCACATAAAAAAAGGACAAAGAAACACGCACGACCATGCACAAAAGCAAACAAATAAAAACAAAATGCACCCAGAACGTTCACGAACCTGTAAAACAAAAAAATTAAAAAGAAAATTATTCGATTAACCGATATTTCGAAAGTCATTCCTCTTTTCAATTGTCTGGCCTTGATTTAAACCTACAACACTTCCGGTTTGGCGGTGGTCATAACAGCAAAGACGCCACGTTTTTTCCGTTCTTTTCCTCCTTCGCGATACGGGTTCGAGCCTGCCTTCCTACTACCGCTTTTTTCTTTTTTTTTTGCTCAACACACACCTCCAAACAGCCGGGCAACGCCAGGCAACGCCGGGCAACGCCGGGCGGAAATGCTATTATATTAAAATGTTTGACTCATGTCAAGATAATCTACATCTAATATTTCAAGTGTTTGGACCCAGAATTGGCGGAGGAATTTGGTAGAGTTTTCAAAGTTTCAAAGAGTTTTTCAACTTTGATCCCTTGAAACCCAAATTTCTGGCCGTTATCTCTGCATTGTACTTCCTTCTAAAATTACACACACATACACACACACGCACACACACACACACACATATATATATATTCATTTATTCATAGAAGGACAGTTTCGCTGTATCAAAGCTCATCCGTATGGCACGACTTAAGTCGTGATGGAATTACAGCGGCGACCTGAGAACTACGCAAGTGAAAACTCTATGTTATATATATAAATATTTTCAACTACGAGACAGTGCTTTGTATTGTGTTTATAGTAATTGGTAATATCACTTGTCATACTACTCAACTCGAGAAATGGAGAGGCTTCTAGTCATTGTATATATATATATATATATATATATATATATATATATATATATATATATATATATATATATAAGCCTATATCGATGGCTCATAAAAGGGGAGCAGCTTCGTAGCAATATATAAAGTTAATGTTGAAATTGTTGGCACCTTATCTTATTTGTTCAATATATTAGCAGGATAACTTTTTAGTTGAACTTTAACTGTATGTCTTGCAGGCATTAAAAAATTGAAGTACAACGCAATTGTTTTCATAATAATAATAATAATATATATATATATATATATATATATTGTAAATAATTAAAAAATTAAATATGTGAAATAAACTCTGTTTATTTACACAAAAGTAACAAGTAACAAAACAAATAATTTTTCAGTGTCCAAAAAGTGTGTCTTGGTAGACAGTTCTTATAAATGTGAAAGTTATTTAGACTGTGCGTTAGATTGCAAAAAAAAAGGCAGAGAATGTCCTTTGTTTTCTTAGTGAGAAAACAAGCTTACTTTTTTGTGTGACCTGAAAAAGAAATAAGAAAGTAAATGTCTTTGTGAGCGGCTGAATGTTTGCATTATTCTCTCTGTGTGTGCATACGTGTGAATAGGTGTGTTTCGTCATGCTGGCGACAACAAGTAGCAATGACGATGTTGGTAAAAGAAATGAGAGGTGGAAAGTACATGTTTCTGCATTACTCCCTTTGTGCGTGCGTATGTGTGTGCGTGCGAATAGGTGGGTTTCGTCATGCCGGTGAAGAAGTAGCAACGAGGACGTTAACGAGAGAAAGTGAAAAGAGAAAAAAGCAAAGAGTTATTGAGAATGAGAAGAGCCTGCTTCTCGTTTATATATTTTTCAAAAGGCTCCTAGGCGGGTTGGGAAAAAGGTTTAAAAATTAAGTCTTTCTTTGGGCGTCGATTGTTAAAAAGCGCATGTCTTTGTCACGTGGTATGCTTTCAAATACGTCCGCCGGACAAAACACATTTAAAATTTTCTTCCCCGCAGAATTTGCGTGGATTATTTTTTTTTCAAATCATTTCGCCTCTGAAATTTATTAATTTCCTTTTGCGCGCAGAATTGTGTTTTTATTTATTTATTTATTTGTTATTTTGTTATTTTTAAAACAAGAAATATATATATATATATATATATATATATATATATATATATATATATATATATATATATATATCAGTACGCTTCCCAGCGTTTCGTATTCTTGAAATGTTCTTGTTTTTTGTTTTTTTTACTGTGGTTTCGTATGTGTGAAAAAAACCCCAACCACGTTGTACAAATAACACTCAAGATGAGAACAATAGTCCAATCAATACAAGTAATATAAACAATAAGCCCTCATCTAAAAAATTCAGAACTCTAAATTATTTTTTATTTTTCAATGCCGGGAAGCTTGCTAATACACACACACACACACACACACACACACACACACACACACACACACACACACACACACATATATATATATATATATATATTCTAGAAGTTTCCCAGCCTTGCCCGGTCGTAAAATACGCATAAACATTATATATATATATATATATATATATATATATATATATATATATATATATATAGATAGATAGATCAAAATATAACACGGAAATTACATAATTACATAATAATTATGTAATTTCCGTGTTATATTCTGATGTTATTGCTCTGTTTACCACATTGAGCTCTCATACCCGGATTTCCTCCTGGAATTATTCCATTATAACACTATATATATATATATATATATATATATATATATATATATATATATATATATATACAAAAAATATTTTTTATCATTCGTTAGAAAGCCATGTTACAAACATTTGATCCAATTTCCTATTCTTAATTGCAGTTACTAACCTTTTCATGCTATTAAAATGAATTTCTTACCTGTGTGATTCATCAATTTCCACATTTAAAATGGATATATTTTTTAATTTATCAATCTTGTATTTATAAGATTACGGATTAATCCATTAAACTACTTATCCCCCCACTAATATTAGTATTTAGTATATTTACATTCTTATTTAAAATTAGATATATAAAGGTTAAAAATATTTTTACATATATATATACTGATATATAAAGGTTAAAATATTTTTACATATATATATATATATATATATATATATATATATATATATATATATGTAAACAGTGAGATTCGGTGTTGTCTGCTATTCAACGAAAAATGCATATATATATATATATATATATATATATATATATATGTATTAGAGAGAGGGGACGGTGTGAGATACAGAGAGAAAGAGACAGATAGAGAGTGAAAATCAAAAATGTGATCAAAATTCGTTTAATATTTTTTTGCTTTATTATATTTTTCCAAAGAAAACTAAATGAATAATCTTCACTTGGTGATTTACCCTGGAATCCGTTATTTTTTAACCATTTTATTTCATCAAAATAATCTCTATTTCATGCGAAGCGTCACCGCAGCCTCGTTTTCATCACGCAGTAAATTATATTTATGGAAGCCTTTAAGCATCATAATTTCAGTTTCAACATTCTATTGCATTTGGTAATGGTTATTTTATTTGCTTCATCAATTTTCTTTGCACACTGATTTATGAGTTTTCTTTATTATTATTATTATTATTATTATTATTATTATTATTATTATTATTATTATTATTATTATTATTATTCACTAGGAGATATCATCAGAGATTGCTCATTGATAACTGTCGGTGGTGTTCCCTGAAGTCCGGATGACAACAAGCCTCACTAGATTCCCAGATTTCAAGTACTCTCTACCTCTGTCTATGTAAATGAGTTTGCATCATCGCAACAGCCGCTTGCTATTGATTTCTCGCTGGCAATGACCATTGGTCTTCACTGGAATTTGGGTGGTAATATGCCTCCTCGAGGTCTCAGTCTTCTTAGAACTCATGATGGTATGATGCCAGTCGATGTAGACACTACTGTTTTTTTGGAGGGGGGGGGGGAAGGGTAGTTAACTTAGAATTTTGAAGTTTCAGTTTTCTTGGTTACACGTTGTGTTCTTCTATCTTTTTGTTTTACTTCTGCTGCACTTTCTATATTGTTGGTTAGCATTTGTTGCATATGTGGTTACTATCCGCATTTTAGGGTTTATTATTATTATTATTATTATTATTATTATTATTATTATTATTATTATTATTATTATTATAATTATTATTATTGGAATATGAGCAATGCGTATTTGAAAATAGTCTGTAAATTTTATAAATGTTTATTTTATATAAAAATTATTTACAGTTTTGATTTTTTTTTAGTTGAGGCCTGATTGTTCGTCTTCCTTGTATTGATCTGACTATTGTTCTCATCTTGAGTGTTAGTTGTGCAACGTTTCGGGTGTTTTTCCACACATACGAAACCACGGCAAAACAAAAACAGCTCCAAGAATACGAAACCATCTACGGAGCCAGTACCTTTTTTTTCTTTTTTTGCCAATATGGCGACTAACATGCCTGACGATGGTCTGAGTTTACACCGACTGAAACGTTGCACAAATAACACTGAAAATGAGAACAAAAGTGCGATGAAAACAAGTAATTCAAAAAATAATTTAGTTGTGAATAAATAGTAAAAAATGCATAACAACCCGGTAATAATTTTATTATATTTTAAACACAATAACGTTTAAATATTATTTTATTATAAACACAATTTGGAGTTTAATAATTATTATATTTTAAACACAATTAAAATTAAACACAATTTACATATAAATATATCACGTTTGTCGATGCCAATTTACATATAAATATGGCACGTGTGTCGATGCCAAAATATCTGCAATAGAGTAAATTCATCGTAAAAAAATAAGAATTATATTTACAAAAATTATTTTTAAAATGTACGTGCATAGGCCAGATATCGCACCAAGAAATCAACACCTAATTTGTACACATTTTTAAAACAATAATTAAATTAAAAATTATCAACAGGGGACTTCGTAATTTCGCAATTACAATTTAAGAAAATTTAATTTAACAATCCTGATCTATATATTTTGATCCATCATTTTTTCGATAGGCCAATTTAGCTGTTCAGCAAGAAACCACGCCGCTCTAAGCAAGTGGTTTTTAGAAATCCCAACTCTGGCACCATGAAGTGCTATTTGCTAGTACTTAGTAAGAAAATGGAGTCGAACGATGAGGGGGCGGTGATAGCAACTTTATTCAGGAGAGCACCAGGTTGGTAACGGTTACATCCGGCCACAAACAAGCAGAGGTGAATATTAGCTGCGGTACTATAATATTCTGTTTAGTTGTGTGTGTGTGTGTATATTTATTGTCGACGTGCATTTGTTGATTTTTTTTATTTATAGCGTGTGGTGGGGTAATAATCTATGAGATAAGATCAGTCTTTGTTCAACGAGTATTTTTATTATTTTGCCTGATTTAGTTTGGAGTGGGCTATATTTGTTTTTGTCTAGTGTAGTTTTGATGGTGTTGGGTTTGGTAATTTAGTTTCCAACATTAGTTTACCTATTTTCTAATCGTGTTTTGTCTTGTGTCAGGTTCAGGGACACTAAGGTAGGCCTTTTTTGTCACCAGAATTAATATGGCGCGCAAATTAGTGCGATTGTGGCGAAGTTCCATTGGGCGTTTCTACTATGTAGCTTCTAGGTCCTTCTTCATTCTTGACGATTGTTTTAGAATGCCTTGTGTTATTAATGTTTATTAAGTACCCGTGCACACTTATCTGCGTATAATAATGGTCATTTCCTGGTTCCGCTATAGTAGTCACGATAGGTTTTCACGCTTTCAGGTCTTTCATGTCACTGTTTTCTTTCCTGGTTCTGTGACAGAACAATCTGAATGCCAATATCCCCCCTCTTTCATCTTTTATTGTTGATTTAAAATGTATCTACGAAGCCATTGTTTCTGACATCGTGAAGTGAGATTTTAAAATGCCTGATACCTCGGGATTTGATGAAGTTTTGGAAATCCCGTCCAAAGTACTGTGGACCATTCTTTGTCATGATTCATTTAGACGACCAAAAAGCAAAGAACACTATTTCATTTATCTGCCACTGTTTTGCTAGTTACTGCTGTTGGCATGTCTGATGACACCCATGAATCTCGAATTGGTCTGATGCGACGAACTTCCAAGGCTGAGATGGGATGTCATGTGAATGCAGTGGTTCGCGCATCTTGGTGTTCCTGGAAAACTGTGCACGGCTTGCACATCCTGGCAATATTTTTGTTGATATTTACCCGGTACAAATTTTCTATTGCAAGTCAGCGTTTATCTTAATGGGCTAGGTGGGATTGGTATAGGATGTTCTCTCTCATGGAGTCAGGGATTAATAGTTGTCAGCCCTTGAATAGGATTCCAAATCCGACGTCTAGTTCGTCGTGAAAGGGCTAATATAATTGGATATCACGAATAATCTCCAATTATCTATGATATATGATCCCCTTAACACGATTCCTAGTTTGGTCCTGTGGGAATGGAAATTCCCAGGCTAATTCGATTGTCGCCCTTTAACTCTGATAACCGGAGAGCGACACATCCACGTGACTTCCTGTTTCTTTCTTTTCTCTTTCTCTTTTCCGCTGAATCCTCGATCAGTCGACATGTCACGAAGAGTCGTTCCTAGTGGGGGCATCGGCCAATAAACAGCACTCCTGACTAACCCGTCAGCCTCACATCAATTGCAAGTAACGGACTCTTATTCTTTCTATTTCTCATGTAAATAAATCTGCATTCTTTCGCTAATATATACCGGTATGTTTTCGTCATCATTATGCGACCTTTTGCTTTTACAATCCTTCTACTATTCAATTCATTACACTACATACGGGGACCGGATCGTCTATAGCATAAGCAGACCGTCCTGTCCCTCTATAGTCCTTCATTATAACATTTCATGGTATTTTATGCTTTTCCAGTGAGAAGTTGATGATTGAGATGGCATGATCTTCATAGACTTCAGTGTTTATACTATCTACTTTCTCATCTTACTCAATCGGTTAATCGTTTTCGGGTAAGGCAATTGATTTGGGTGTCGACAAGAATATCTATATATATAAAAATGTAAAGTTGGTTCGTTCTAAACGAATAAACCCATATTTCTACGTTACCAATTTATTTGAAATTTTCAGACAACCCATCTTTAGAGTCGAGGTATGTTTTTATGTTATTAAAATAAATTTACCTCGCGAATTATTAAAATATTAAATAATACAATAAATATATTTTTAACCGTTACTGCGAATCTGTTCTGTTGATAAAACTGAACTTCCGGTTCGATTCATTTCACAGTCACGAATTGACGAAAGATTTCATTTTCTGTTAACTCGATAAGTAAAAAAAAAACATATTTCATTTGTTTATCTTCCAAATTTTTTAATTTACACATCTTTTCTTTATTATATAAGGCGAAAAAAAAAAGTTTGTCGCTTGCTATGCCAAAACAAAGTTTTTTTGTTTTTTATTTTTCTAATTTCAAAATATGTTGCACCATTATTGTGATGTTTAATTTGCAGTATATTTCAATTTAACTTTTATTATAAAAAGTTTGAGTTTATGATTTGTTTCCTGCAAAAAAAAAAAAAATAAAAAATAAAAAATACCCTCTCTGAAAAAAACATGTAAGCCTTCTGGGGAGCTAACCGCTTCAATATAATTCCAGAAACATATAGTGAGAAAACACGGAACATTTTATATATTGAATATACTATATTTATAATTTTTTTTATTGTAGGATTCTCCTGATCTCGCGGGGTTTTTTAAATCTCAGTTGACAACATTGCATCACTAAAAAAAAAAAAACACTAAATGAATGCCGACGCTCAAAGTGTATACACATTGACTCCTCCCTTTACTTAAAAATTCACCAAAAACCAGGAAATTAACGAATTTTAATGAAAATTGCAGTATTTTTCAAATAATGATCGCAGAATATAATGAATTAATTATTTTTACTTAACTCTTAGTGAAAATGTTTTATTTTGTTTAAACAAAAATACCTTTACTAAAGTTATGGTTTTCAGTAGTAAATAAAAAACGCAAGAATTTATTTTTGCTTTTTTCAAAGCATCGTAATTTGTAACAATAAAAAATAATTTTTACAGTGACATTACGAAAAAAAGCCCCTAAAGTCCGTATTAATGAATTCGATATAACTCGAAGAAAAATGAATTCTCGCATACTATTCAGGAAATTAACGATTCAATTAGATTCCTATTTCAGTCACCTAAATTATTTAGGGTGAAATGAGTTTAGGAATTTATAGCCAAACCTAAATATTTTTTTTGGTAAATATCCAGATACGCTACTACAGAACACTGACCACTCTAATTTGTTTGGGGGGTGGATGTGATTTATATTTTTCGTGTTTTTATTCAATGTAACATATTTATTAAGCTCGAAAAACATACAGTGTTTACCGATGTATTGGAAAATTCAAGATGGCGTCTGATTCTCTCTTTAACACGGTAAGTTTGGGAAAAGGTGTTATAAATAAAAACCCAGAAAAAATACTGTTAAAAACACGCTCAATATATGTTACCGTGACATAGGTTGACATATATTCGGCGGGTTTTTAATAGTATTTTGTATAGTTTTTTATTTATAACACCTTTTCCCAAACTTACCGTGTTAAAGAGAGAATCAGACGCCATCTTGAATTTTCCAATACATCGGTAAACACTGTATGTTTTTCGAGCTGAATAAATATGTTACATTGAATAAAAAAAACGAAAAATATATCCAGTTTGGTAGAAAAGTAACTTATCTTGCCTTTGATAACATTTATTTGTTATATATTTGTTTTTTGACAACTTTTTCGAATCTATGTGTACAGTAATACAAACCCAATTACTTTTTCGAAAAGCAGGCGATCACTTTTCCATGTAAATCTAACTTAAAATAAGCACCCACTTAGCATCATTTGTTTATCTTATTTTTTTTATTTTTAAAAGCTTTCCTTGCGAAACCTACCTAAAATAAATTTGTCTAATTCTTAATTTCTTATTTTATTGGGGGGGGGGGGTAAATATGAAGAATTACTCCACCCTCGAAAATTCCTTTACAATTATCACTCTTATAGGTTTTCGGGGTCGCTGAAAACGAAAATAACGTTTATAATTAAGGCAAACGAGTAGTTTCCAAGATATGAAGAAATGTTAGTTTAAAAAAGTGGAGGATCACTTTTCCATAATAATTTAACGTAAAATGATCACCCACTTTGTGGCCACGATTTTTTTTGGGGGGGGGACTTTCTTTTTACCCTTGGAAAATCCTTTAAAATTACCTGTTTAAATTGCAAAATGCAAAAGAGATCAAACAAAAAAAAACTTTTTTGCCAAGAAACACAGAAAAATTTAAAAAAATAGCATCCATTTTTTTCTATCGAATTCATTTGCTGTTTTTATTGAAAACTATTTTCTCCCGGATTTTTGATAAAATATTCCATTTTCGTATATACCAAAAAAAATTTTTGTAGATTTCGGTGTGCTAAAAACAAATCTGCAAACCGTTTCCGTCGCAAAAAAAATAGTTTTTATGATATGAAGAAATTACTTTTTCGAAAAGTAGGCGATCACTTTTCCATGTAAATTTAACTTAAAATAAGCACCCACTTTCTAGCCAGCTGAGAGAGGGTGGGACTTTTCCCATGTTTATTGGCTAAACAGCTTTCGCTTATGCTCGCGCGTAGCATAAACGAAGGCTACGGCTGTGAAATGGAAAATAGTCCTAGAGTTCAGGGGTTATTACCATGCAAAAGAAATCAAACAGAAACCTTTTTAGCCAAGAAACACACAGAAAAATGCCCCTCTCTCAGGTGGTCAGAAAGTGGGTGCTCATTCTAAGTTAAATTTACATTGAAAAGTGATCACCCACTTTTCGAACAAGTAATTTCTTCATATCATGAAAACTTTCTTTTTGCGACGGAAACGGTTTGCAGATTCGTTTTTAGTACCCCGAAATCTACAATAAAATATTTCGTTATATACGAACATGAGACGGGCCTTAAAGTACAATAATACCGGATTTTTGGAGCAGATTTGTCATTTAGTTGTACAAATATCCTCAAACCAGGTAATCACTAAAAGGGACTCTTAAAAGTCGTCACCTGTATCGAGCAAAAGTTTAAAACCACTGATTATATGTCAGTCTACATCACAGTAACATATATTGAGTGAGTTCCTAACAGTATTTTGTATAGTTTTTTAGTTTAAACTCATTTTCCCAAAATATCCCCAAACTTAATGTGTCTGATACAGTCTGCCGCCATTTGTATTTTTCAAATATACCGATAAACACTGCATGTTTTTGAACCGATTAAACATTATGCATTACATAAAAACACTACAATCTTATCCAGTTAGGTAGAACATTTACTTTTCTTGCATTTGATAACATTTATTTGTAATATATTTATTTTTTGACAACTTCTTTGTATCTGTGTTTAGTAATACAAACCCTTTTCATTTAATGTAACGTTTAGTCGGCTCGAAAAACTGTTTATTGGTGTATTTGAAAGATACAAATGTTGGCGGAGACTATGGATTACGTTAAGTTGAGAAAGTGAGTTAAAACTAAAAAAACTATACAAAATACTATTACAAACCCACCGATTATGTCAGCCTATGTCATGGTAACATATATTCGGTGGGTTTTTGACACTGTATTGTATAGTTTTTAGTTTTCAACTTACTTTCCCAAACATAACTTAATCAACAGAGTCTGCAACCATTTCTGTTTTTCGAGCCGATTAAACATTTTACATTATATAAAAACATTAAACTATTATCCAGTTAGGTAGAAATATCACTTACCTTACCTTTCATTTATTTGTTTTTGACAACTTTTTCGAATCTGTGTATAGTAACCCCCCCCCATCACTCAAATATCAATTACTAACTCACATTTTTGTATACAGAAAAAAAACAAAAAAAAACATTTAGCGTTTCAACATTTTTGCTACGTTCAGCTTTATCCACTGATTGTTGGTCGAGCCAAAGCCATGATTGACGGTAATCCCGAGGATCAGGATCTATTTCTGCAAAAGGAACATTTTTTTTCATTTTCGCATTTTTTTTTTTTTTAATTTTTGGAGTGGATTGCTGTACTAAGAATATAAGAAATATGCATTTTCTCTTTTTATTAGAATTTTCCATTACACCAAATTCAGCCACAGCAACGCGTGGCAGGGTACAGCTAGTATATATATATATATATATATATATATATATATATATATATATATATATATATTTATTTATATATATATATGTATATATATATTTATATATATATATTTATATATATATATATTTATATATATTTATACATATATATATTTTTATATATATATATTCATACATATATATTTATACATATATATATATATATATATATTTATATATATTAAATATTTAAAAAACTAATTAAAATGATTAAAATTCAACGCTATTTCACGCGGTTAATGGTAGCCGAATGGATATGGTCTCCGCTAATCGAGCCAGAGATGTCTCGTGTTGCGGGGTTCGAATCGTTCGGCTGGTGTTAATCGTGACACCCTGCACTGAAGAATGCCGAAAGGATGAAACAGTAGTGTCTGTAAGTATTTAATTATTATAGTTACAAATAATTATGACAGCCCCTTTAAGAAATTCATTTCTTATCGTTGAGCACTTTAAGTTTAATTAAAGAGTCGGTCAATTTAGCTCTTATGCATAGATCATTGCATAACGATTAGACAACTCTCTGACTGACGTAATGAACATTTAAAAAATTAAAATGTTTAAAATTCAACGCTATTTCAATCGGTAAATGGTAGCCGAATGGATACGGTCTCCGCTAATCGAGCCAGATATGTCTCGTGCTGCGTGGTTCGAATCGTACAGCTGGTGTTAATCGTGACACCCTGCACTGAAGAATCCCGAAAGGATGAAACACTAGTGTCTGTAGGTATTTAATTATTACGGTAAAAATTATATATATATATATTTATATATATTTACATATAAATATATTTATATATATTTATATTTATGTATATATATTTATATTTATATATATATATATATATTTATATGTATATATTTATATATAGATATTTATATTTATATTTATATATATATGTATATATATATTTACATTTACATTTATATATATATTTATATACATATTTATATCTATATATATATATTTATATTTATATATATATTCATATATATATATTTAAATACATATTTATATTTATATATATATTTATATTTATATATATTCATATACAGACAGTCGGGTTTCAATCCTGGCTTGAAGGTGGTTGCCTGTCTAGCCGCACTGATGAGCTGTGAAACAGCGAAACAGTACTGTATGTGGATGACTATATATTTATATATATATAAATATATATATATATTTATATTTATATATATATATATTTAT
>NC_136495.1:116280981-116293481 GCF_053919585.1 Euprymna scolopes
CCTATCCGTATTCTTATCTCATTTATGTGTTGTCCTTCAACTGTCTGTTCCAGTCTCCATGTTACCATTGCTTTTTTTTTTTTTAATAAGATTAACAATCCTGACGGATATCCTTCACAATCTTTTTGATCACGACCATTACTATTTTTATTATCTATGAAATAATCTGCTTATTTCTTCATTCCTTAATCCGTACGTTACGTTTTTAAAAAAGACCAAATACAATTTTTGGATTCCAAACTGCTTCAAAAAGGGCCAAATTCGTAGTGGGGCAGGTTATCTCAATATTCCATAAGGATCTTTCACTTAGTGATACAAGCACCAAAATTGGCACAAATGACGTTCAGAACATACATTTTAAGAAAACAACGTTAGCCATCAGAAAATCCAAGATGACTGCCAGTTTTCAAGATGGCCGCAGAAGCAAACCTGAAAAATTCAATTTTGGTGCTTGTATCACCAAGTGAAAGATTGTTTCAGCAATCTGACCCACTATCGCGAAATTTGGCTTGAATAAAATTGCGCAGACTGAGACTGTAAAGACAACGTTCCTAAAAGGATATTAACTGGTCTCGCAAGTATAACAGCAAAAATTTATAAACTTAACGAAAGGCGAGGGAAAGACATACGTAGAATTTGCCAAACTGAAAGAACGGTATTTAGACTCGTGGTGCGATTCCAAGAACGTAAAGAAAAGCTTCGACAGATTGAAACAATTCATATTAATGGAAGAAGCAGTTCTAGGAGATCTACCCTCCCAGGCCTTGCCTTTTCTCTTTGAGAAAGTGTTAGTTTATTGCTAATCGCCCGAAGCGCCCTCGCCGGAGAATGCTGACGGGGCTGCCCAGGCACATTTTGCAGGTCAGAGTGCTCCTCCTCTGGGGAGCTAACTTCTCAATCCCACTTCCCGAATCTGGTGTCAAAGTTCTTGCGGTGGGAGAGAACCAAATATAAACTCATACTAATGGAAGAGTTTCAAATCTGTGTTGCCGATGACACGAGGATGTACCTGACAAAAAAAAACAAAAAAAAAACTTAACCGTGATCAATATGGCCACCTCGGCAAATGACTATCTAGTAACACATATATTCAAACTATAATTATATTTAAATAAATATATGCTGTTTATAATAATTTAGTTAGGCTTATCTAACATAATAATTCGTCTTATAAGAGATTAATTCAAATGTTAGATAATGCAAATCACCCTAACTGAATCATCCTAGGCAAATATATATTTACTTGAATATAATTATAGTTTGAATATAAATATTTGTATTTTTAAATTATTAGGTCAGTATCAAACAAATTTTAAGTTTATACGAAATGATAAACCACAACGATTACGTCATAAAGCAATACGTGGTGAGACGACAACAACTATGGAAGGCAGTAATTGCTGAGGATGCAGTTAGGAGATTTGTAGTCCCTATCCCCTCACGGTAACCAACCGACGAAGGCCAAATGAATAGTTGATCGAAACGTCGTGGAGCAGCAATTGAAAGACGAGGATAAGAGTCAGCAATGAATAAATAATACTCATCTCAATAAGAATTCCAATTAATTAAATAATCTTTATTTTTTTTTGTTGTTTAAATAAAATAATCTATTGTATTTACAAAAAATATATAATCCCATGATTTTTTTTCTGAATATCTTGAAATATGTATTTTTTATTTCATGAAAATCTATCATTTTAAAAATGCGTTTTTATATTTGTTTAACGTACTTAAAATCATTCCAGAAATCAATAATAACATATCGAATAAATACTATTGCCGATTATTTTTTTTTTACTCGGTAATGCCAGAGAAACTCTTATAGGTCACTGTTGAAAATTTCCACGATAAATTTTTATCAGTTTCCTTAAGTGGTAAATGTAATGAAATATTTAATAATGATTAAAACAAACAAACAAACAAACACACACACACACACACACACACACACACACACACAAATTCAGCTGCGTGTAGTGCGTCTTCTAGAATTTTATCCATACTTTTTTATTTGAATCAGCAGAAACAGAATTTGACACGAGATCGTTAACTGCTGAATTATTTCTAAACCGGAAGTTTGACTGCTAAAATATTTCTAAACCGGAAATTTGTGTTTTTCAACCTTCTTTAGTTCTTACCAGCTGCCAACAAATGTGTAGATGATACCAACAAGATGAATAAAAAACATGATCTTCCGATTTCAAGATTAGCTATTGTTTTCTTTATGATTGCCGTATTAACTCTGATTCCAGGACGAGGGGTTTTCAGTTGAGCAAGACCGGTTTGGGTGAACAGTTAAAGAAAGTAAGTACGATGTTTTCTTCTACTGACCTCTAACGATTGAAATATCCACGTTGACAAACTGATACTGGAGTACGGGAAAATTTAACAATATTATATATTTTGCAGATGCTTTTTTTTTCTCAAATAGCAAAAAAGTTCTCTGGAAAATTTGTTAGTTCAAAACCGGAGACGATATTTTTTGTAACCGGAACCTGTCTGTTCGTCCGGAAAAAAATGTTCAGTGACTCGATATTTACTTTCTTCTCACTGTAGGAGGATGTAACACAAGGTCGAAAAGTAGGGAGAATCACGCCAACGTCTCTAAAGGAGGGGCAGGCAATAAGGAATAAACTGACTCGACCTGAAATGGACCTCCTAGAATTGCACAGGACCAAAATCAACCATAGTCAACTGGGAAGTAGCCATCGCAACAATGACCTAGACTCTTTTGTATTTTGATTCTGTCGTAAAATTCTCACCAGGGATCTTGTATCGAACGCATACGCCAATGTTTACGCGTTTCCATTATTACGTTTTATAACTGTGAACGTACTAATCAGAGAGACGGAAGATGTGCGAACTATTTTTTATTCTTTTCTTCTTCCCCTTCCCCTCGCAACAAACAGTAACCGCTGCATCTCAGAATTCAATTAACAAATTAACACTTAATTAATAATTTGAACAAATTTCTCTCCATTTCAGGGAATTTATAATTTGAAATAAATTCTCAGACTGATTATTTTTTCGGTCCAATTTCACATTTTTAGTTAAATTAATTATCCTTTTATTTACTAATAATTCAACGCTTATCGAGGTGAAAACCCACTAAAGGAGAAGGATAGTGGGATGAAATGATTGTCAGTTGAAAAATGAAGAATTGGATGAGATTATTGAAAATCACTAATTTTATAACATATGGGGACGCTTTATGGCAAATATTTGTTTACGTACGGTTTGAAAACGAGGCTCCGTGGTAAGGTGTTTTATAAACTGGAAGCCATTGCTAAGAAGCTCTATATGTGGAAATTCTGACACGTGGCGCATAGAGGAAGAAAAGAAAAAAAATCGGTTGCAGTAAAAAAAAAAACAAAAAAAAAACAAAAACAAGTTCTTCCTGTAAGAATATCTTATGAGGAGAAACCAAAAATCGGAACTCAGTCGAGCACATTCTATGGCAAGGACGATAGAGTTAAAGAGACTCTAACAACGTTTCTTCTTCTAGGAAAGGGAAACATTAATAAGACAAACTTTAAGATTTACCAATAATAAAGAGAGAAATGAAGTTATAATTAGTTCTTTGCGTTTTCTTTCTTTCGTTAACTTATCATTTTTCCGTCCTATTTCTCGTTCTCTCTTCCTTTTATCTATATATTAAGTTGGTGCAAAAATAATGTCGGTGTTTGACGTTCAACTTCAGAAGATCATAACTCCTTTCATAATCTAATATATAAAACTCACTATGTCTGTGTGTCTCCATTTTTCAATTTGTATCTTCTCCTAGACGGATGATCGACAGACGATGTGCAATAGCTCAAAAGATTGCATATAGGGTGCAGAATTTTATTAGAGGTGTCTCATTTATTAAAACAATTGCTAAGGAATTAAAAAAAGGGGTTCAAACTTGAAAGAAATGACAACTTAACGAGCATAGCGACAATGGCGTTGTTCTGCGCATGCGCACGATCTGTAACAGAGATTTATTTATTTAGTAAATTTGAAAGCAGTTGCCTGTTTGGTGCCGTGCGTAGCATAATCGATTACTAACACCAGTGTTGCGGGTTCGAGCTCCACCATTTCTTTCTTTTTTTTTGTGTGTGTTACAATCCGATATTTTGGCCTTTTAGATGTTACGTAATAAAATTATAAAAGAACACTTTTATATTAAAAAAAATACGGAAATTGTTTTTTTGTATGTAACGAAAATGGCATATTCCAAATATATAGGATATATTATATATCGGCTTATTTGTTACATTCCAATAATCACGTAAATAGATCCAGTAATGGAATTTTGTATTGAGTTCATTCCTAAACTATTTAACCGATCATTATGAATTTTAATTATGTGTATATGTCTGTATATTTGTATGTATTTGATTCGCTCCTAAATTAATTAACTGATCATTATTAATTTTAATTATGTGTATATGATTACTTTTTGTGTCTTGGATCAACTCCAAAACTAATTAACTGATCACTATGAATTATATGTAATGTATATGTTTGTATATGTCTATAGATGTCATATTCCAAAAATCACATACAATGTTCACTTACTTTGTTAATGTATTTATGTGTACAAGGAAATCTATTCAAGTAGTAGAGTACTTGTACAGTTTGGTACTCATGAAAAACTTATGTAAAATCGAGTAGTTTCATCTTTATATTAGAAATAAGATACTTGCACAGTATCCTACCCAAGAAATAAGGTACTTGTGCAGTATAGTACTCACATGAAAAAACAAAGAATATCTTACCTGTGACGTACATAAGTTATTAAAGCTGTAAATCCCGTTAAATATTTGAGTAGTATAGCTTACATCTAAAAAATAATGTGCTTCTTCACTATAGTACCCAGATAAAAAAACAAATTCTTACCCCCTGATGTATAAAACATTTAGCACAACAGAAAATTTCATGAAAGTATTGAGTTCTTTCATTTATATATTAGAAAAAGGTACTTCTACAGTATCTTACACAAGTAATAAGGTACTTGTGCAGTATAGCACCCATGTGAAATACAAAGAAAATTTTACTTGCGACGTACATAAAAGTAATCAAAACGGAAAATCATGTAATATATTCGAGTAGTATGACATTTATATATGAAATAAGGTGCTTCGTTACTAAAGCACTCTGATGTAAAACCAAACTCTCACCTGTGACACACGGAAAAGTTAGCACAGCAGATAATTATGTAAAATTATCGAGTAGTTTCATCTATATCTTAGAAATGACATACTTGTACATTATCCTGCCCAAGAAATAAGGTACTTGTGCAGTATAGTACACATATGAAAAAAACAAAGAAAATCATATCTGTGACGTGCATAAAAATTATTAAAACGAAAAATCATGTAATATATTCAGGTAGTATGACTTTAAAGTGAGAAATAAGGTGCTTCTTCACTATAGCACTCTGATTTAAAAACAAAAACTCTTACCTGTGACATATAGAAAAGTTTGCACAACAGAAAATTATGTGAATTATTTTAAATATGTATTGTACATTACCTGCCCTAGGCAAGGACATGTTTTTCCATATATGTGCTGTAAATTTCCTGTTTCAGGGAACGTACAATTATCTCATACATATAATACCCGTCCTAAAATAGGTAAAATATTCTTTTGTTCAAGATGGTAAATGATACATAGACATAAAAAATTCCTCTATCCTAAGAATAACAGGTATATTCAAAATTTTTCTTATACGGTCCCGAGCAACGTTGGGTGGCCTTGCTAATAAACTTATTAATCGAAATGAGAACCATTAGCATCGACACATTTTTTTTTGCCAACAAGAAACAAGTTTATTTATCCCATTAGCATAGAAATTCGGAATCCTGGAAGCGATGAAGTCATTGAAGGTCGATTCGACATCATCTCGGCTTTTGAACATTTTTTGCGCAGGAAGTTATCGAGAAACGTGAAAAAGTGATAATCAATGGGTGAGAGGTCCAGTAAATATGGCGGATGAGGCAAGTTTTCGTAGTCCAATTCGTTTAGCTTCTACTGAGTTAGTTGAGCAACATGCGGGAGAGCGTTGTCATGGAAGAGAATTGGTCCTTTCATATTGACCAATCTCGGACACATATGTTGGAGCTTCTGGTGCATTTCATCAATTTGTCAGCAGTACTAAAGACTAAAGCTGCTTTCAGGTCTGCCAGCAACCACTGT
This sequence comes from Euprymna scolopes, assembly GCF_053919585.1. NCBI lineage: Eukaryota > Metazoa > Mollusca > Cephalopoda > Sepiida > Sepiolidae > Euprymna > Euprymna scolopes. Next base: position 116,287,162 of record NC_136495.1, read on the forward strand.
AAAAAAGTAATAAAAAATGCAAGAGAGCTATATGCCCAGTCTGTTAAATTCAAGGTAGCTGATAAGCGGTTTGGTTCCCACCAGTTTTGGCAAATAACAAATAGGATCCTGAACAGAAGTGTGCGTTCTATCCCAACCATTATCAATGGACCAGAGGTCATCTCGTCAGCGTCAGACAAGGCCAAACTATTTGCAAAGAAGTTTGCAGCAAATTCTATGCGACGAAGGCCATCAACTCCCCACATTTCCTCCTATAACACAGAACAAGCTAGCTAACATACAAATATCCGTGCATGAGGTCGCCAAGCTAATCAAGAACCTAGATTCCAGTAAAGCAACTGGCCCTGATGGCATCCCAATTATAGTGTTAAAAAAGCTTCAACCAGAACTTGCTCCCATACTTACGAAACTATTTAAGCGCTGCCTTAAGAAGAAGTGCTTTCCGACTCCCTGGAAAACCTCACCAGTTTGCCCTGTATTTAAGAACTCAGGTGATAAGTTATCTCCCTCTCAGTACAGACTAATAAGTCTCCTGTGTGTTATGAGTAAGTTGCTAGAATCCATATTAAATAGAGAAATAGTCAACCACCTCAGCAGGAACAACCTTCTTAGTGACACACAATATGGTTTCCGCTCTGCAAGATCTAATTCATATGTGCTGACGGTTATATCCCACATTTCATTCATAATATTGCTCTATTTCGTATATTAACTTCTTTATTTGTTTGAGATTGTCTTATAAATATATGCACTTTAATAAAAATGATTGAAAATTTTATATCTATATCGTTAATTGATAGATGAAAGATAATGTTTTTAAATTGCAACAAAAGGTACGTTACATAAAATAAATCCAAGGTAATTTTTTGATTAAATTAAAATAACATTTTTGTACTTTACTTTGTAAACTTTATAAAAGTGCACTTAGAAGATAAATAAATTTCCAATTGAATCTTGTACCTTTATTTTTAAAGCCTATAGTAAAAACATTTTGTTTAAAAATTTTCATGTTTTGGATACACATGTGTGTGTGTGTATATATATATATATATATATATATATATATATATATATGCATATATACATATGTGTACACATGTGTATATATTGTGTATATACATGTATATACACAAATGTATAGATATATATATGTATATACATCTATGTACATACATATATGTATATATATGTACATATATATCCACATATGTGTATATACATATATACATATGTCTGTATACATATATATATATACGCATATGTGTATATACATATATATACATATATGTGGATATATATATATGTATATAGACATATGTGTATATATATGCATATACACATATGTATATATACGCATGTATATATATGTATGTATATATATGCCTGTATGTATATGTATATGTATGTATATATATGTATCTATACATGTACATATACGTGTATATATATGTACATATCTATACATGTATCTATATATGTATATAAACATGTACATATACATGTATCTATATATGTATATAAACATGTATATATACATGTATATATACATGTACATATATATATACATATATATATGTATATATATGTACATATATATGTATATATATGTATATATATATGTATATATATCTGTATACATATGTATATATAACTATATATATGTAAATATATGTATTCTTATGTATATATGTATTCATATATATGTGTATATATATATATATGTATGTATGTAAATATATCTTTATATATTTTAATATACATATGTATATATATATATCTCTCTATATATATGTATATGTGTGTATATACATGTATATGTATATATATATGTATATATACTTATATGTATATATATGTATATATACTTATATGTATCTATATGTATGTATCTATATGTATATATATGTAGATATTGAGATGCATATCTATATATGTATGTATGTATATGTATATATTTATGTTTATATATATATTTTTTTTTTTTTTTTTTTTTTATTCAATTTTCACCCCAAACAAGGCACAGTGCCACTTTGAAGCAGGGGGCTACTATTAGGGAATTAATTAGCGGGGTCATTATGAAGGGAGAAGAGTAGAAAGATGTTTGTTAACATTACACTTGAACTTCTGCATATCATTGCAGTTGGGAAAGCAGAATCCCGGAAGGGAGTTCCAAAGACCCGCAGTTCTGGGGAAGAAACTATTGGAGTAAAAGGCTTTCTTGCACCTAGGGATCTCCACTGTAAAGGGATGAGACTTAGTAGCTTGTCGGGTTTGTCGGGGGTAGTTACGTCGGGGAGGTACAAGTGTTTGCAGTTCGTCAGAGCATTCACCATTAAAGTATTTGTAGAACAGGCAGAGGGATGCAACATCTCGTCGATGGGACAGAGGTTGAAGCCCAGATGACAGTTCAGGACCTATCAGGTTTGCGACTCTTTTTTGAACCCTGTCCAGGAGCGAGAGACAAGCAGCAGATGCACCAGCCCAGATGTGACAACAGTACTCCATACATGGGCGAATGGTTGCCTTATAGAGGTATAGGATACTGGCAGGCGTAAGTAGTTTTCTAGCACGGTAGAGGGAGCCAACCTTCCTTGCAGCAGCCTTGGCAATGCTCTCAATGTATCTATTCCAGTTCATATTCCCTGTAAACGTTAGGCCGAGGAGTTTAAAAGAAGTACTTTCAGGCAATGTGTTCTTGGCCATTGCTATTGGTGGTAGAGAAGGTTTCTTGTAGTTATTGAAGGAAACAAGCTTAGTCTTAGCAGCATTGAATGAGACCAACCATTTTTGTCCCCATTCCACTACGGATTGGAGGTCATCCTCTAGTGTTTCTGCCATTTTCTTGGATATGTGTTCATTTGTTTTCCCCTCATATCTGTTATAGAGAGTGGTGTCATCGGCAAATATACCCATCTCTGAAACAATATTATCAGGGAGGTCGTTTATGAATATCAGGAACAATAGAGGTCCAAGGATAGACCCCTGAGGCACTCCCGCATTTATGTCATATTGTTTGGATGTACGTCCGTCGAGGACAACTTTGATTTTTCTATTACTTAAGAAGGATTTAATTACGTTATGAATTCTTCCAGTGATTCCATATGATCTAATTTTCCTTAGAAGACCATCGTGCCATACCCTGTCAAAAGCCTTAGATATATCAAGGGCCACCGCTCTACCCTCCCCTGTTTTATCCAATGAACGGTATATACGTTCAGAAACTACAGTTAAGATATCTGCTGTTGAACGGGCTTGCCTGAATCCATATTGTTTGTCAGTCAAGAGTTTAGCAGCTGTTAGGTGCTGGACTAGGGCTTTATTAACTAAGGACTCAAATATTTTGGCGAAAAGCGGGAGGAGGCTAATGGGGCGATAATTTAGTGGGTCAGTTCTTTCACCAGAATTCTTGAAGACTGGTACCACAGAGGCGGTTTTCCAGCAGTCGGGAAAACAAGATTCGTTAAGGCATTTATTGTAAAGTTTGGACAGAACTGGAGCAACCTCGGCAGAGCATTTTTTTAATAGCACAGCCGGGATGAGATCTGGTCCACATGCTTTAGAGGTGTCTAGGTTTTTTATAATAGCATGTACCTGAGAAGGGGTGATTTTCAAGTCGTCAAGTGTGGCGTCTGTTCGCAGAGGAAAATCAGGGAGTGAGTGGTGTACCGAGTTCAGTGTGGAGTTTGAGGCAAACCGACTGGCAAGCAGATTAGCCTTGTCAGTTGCCGTGCAAGCAACCTCATGATTGTTTGTTAGTGGGGGAATAATTGACTGTCCATTATTAACTACGCTGTTGTAGATTTTCCAAAAATCCCGGGTTCCTAATTTCTGTGCTTCGATGCGCTTTCTGGTGGTTTCAGAGTAATCTGACTTAGCTGTGTCTATCACTCTCTTACAATTATTTCTAGCTTCTATAAACTTCTGTTTATTTGAGCTGGACTTATGTCGGTTGAATCTGCGGAACGCATGCTGCCTTTGACAAATGGCAGCTGCACAAGCAGAAGTAAACCATTGGGGGGAGTGGGGCTTGCTATAGTATTTCCGTGCGGGAACATGTGCTTCAATAGCAGTTTTGAACCATTCAGTTGTCTCATTTGCACACTGTTCCGCTGGAAGAGTAAAGATATTTTGCCATGGGGCATCTCTGATGAGCTCCCTGATGGCTTCCCAATCAGCCTTTTTGTAATACCTCGTTGTTTTGAGTAGTGGGTCTTCAGTTTTAGGGCGAGAATTTAGGCTGATTTCTACCATTATCACAGCGTGATCAGCATTCCCGAGTGGGCTATGGGCATTTGTTGTACAGTCATTGGGAACTGTTGTCAGAAAGAGATCTAGAAGTGAGGCATGTTGATCGTGCTGGTCTGGGAAACGTGTCGGAAATGTAACCATCTGAGATAGGGAATGAGATATAGAGAAGCTATATGTGGCGCTACCAGCTACGTCTGTGTGATTTGAGAATCCTAGCCAGTTACTGTGGTGGACATTGAAGTCACCAAATACATGTATTTGTGCGCTAGTATCGAGGGAGAGTGCTATATCTATGCTGTCTGAGACTTTGTTTATTAGGGTACAGTCTTGGTTTGAGGGAGAGCGGTAGAGAAAATATAAGTAGCTAATATTGTGTTGCATATTTAGTCTGAAGCACATAAAGGCCTGGCCCTCTGATTCTAGTTTTATTTCTCTAGTTAGGGGGAGGGTGTTTCGAATATAGACTCCAAGTCCATGCATATGTCTGTCCGAGTCCTTACGGTAGAGTGGGAGATAACCAGGCATGTTAAAGTGGTTAGAGGGTATGGAGGAGTGAAGGTTAGTTTCACTTAATGCTAAGATATCCGGGGTGTTTACAAGGAGAAATGACTCAACATCATCTAAGTTAGTTCTAAGCCCGCGGATATTAGTAAATGCAAGCCTCAAGGGAGGAGGCAGGTTGGTTTTCTTTGAGTTTGGTCCTGGTTTAAACGTAACTTTTGCTTGAGCTGTCATTTCATTTTATTTTATTTAAAAGTTTCAGTTAGGGTGGATGAGTGAGGGGGTGCTGGACAAGTAGTTGTGCAGAATACCAGACATGCAATACAAGTAGACCATCAGCTGTCCTCACCCACAGGATTGTGGCCTCGGGAAAGCCCACCGGGGATGAGTGCAGGGTCCCTTTCCATGCGCGACATGGCACTACAAACATCCCGATATTTTACAACTGTTGATGGAGCAGCCGCTCTAAGCGCTACCAAAGAGTTAGGGCTCCTGTACTATCAGTCGGAAACAGCAGCCAGGAACTGTCAATCCGGTACCCTCAATCCATTAGGCAAAGCCAGCCCAGTCCAACTGCACTGACATATATGGCACTGAAGCACCCCACTGTGTCCAGTTTAGGGGGATGGGATGTGGCAGGAGTGGGGAAAAGCGGCGTTTATTACCCTAGTCAGGAAACAAGGTCAACCACTGGGTGATTCAAGCGAGTCCCTGTGATAGTACCTCTACGCCTGGCCAATAGGCAAAGAAGGAGTATGAAAGCCGAGCGATAGACAGAGTCTATCTCCTCCTTAAGCAGTTTTAGGTTTGCCAACCGGTGATTTGTTTGAGTCACCAGCTCTAGGAAGGTTGTCGTCCAGGACTGAAGAGGCCTCCCTCCCCTAGGTTTAGTTTCAGAGTTTTCCTTCTCCTAGACGGATGGCCTGGGAAGACCTACGGGTCCATCAGCTCCGAGGGGGTTCGCCCCGCGCCTGGGTCCTAATCCAGGTATTTCTGCGACCCCGCATGGTATATACATATGTATATATGTATATATGTATAGGTATATGTCTATATATGTGTATATATGAATATACGTGTATATATGTATATATATATATATGTAGGTATATGGATACGTCTATATATGTATATACACTTGTGCCCCATATTATTCATACCCCTCGGATCTTTGAGATTTCTATAAGAATATTGCTCAAACCAGAAGGTAGACAATATTAAAGGGATTTCAAACAATAAATCAAGCATAAGCATTTAATTTAAACTCAACAAATAAATAAATTATGCAAGTTTGAAACATTATACAAAGAAAAACGATAATGGCACTAGTTCAAAATTATTCATACCTCTCTTACTAATAGTCAATAGCATGCCCTTTATTCTTAATAACTGCCTGTAACCGTTTTGGATATTTATCAACAAGGTTTTTACAAACATCAACACTGATTTTTGACCATTCTTCAATGCAGTAGTTCTCCAAACCCCTCATATTTCTAGGTTTCCGCTTTTTAACCTCAGTTTTCAATATGTGCCAGAGGTTTTCGATAGGGTTCAGGTCGGGACTCTGGCTA
>NC_136495.1:116298481-116353481 GCF_053919585.1 Euprymna scolopes
TCACGTTTTTTTTCATTATGACAATAACCACTATTACTTATTCTAGACCTTTCCCCCGCTATTTTGCTTCCATGTTATTACTCTATATTTCATTGCTACTGTTATAGTTTAATCAAGGCATTTAAAAAATAAAAATATCGAAGAAAGATTTTGTGATCGTATCTGTTTTGGACTGAAGATCTCTGGAAAAAATTCACTAAATTTGATCGAGTGGGTTATTTTTTTTTACAACAGCACGTTGACAGTAGCCATTTTTTAATTTTTTGAATATGCCACGGGGAGACAACTCAGTTTAAAGCGCCGACACTCCTTCCCCATCTTGTATACTAGCTTTTCTTCCTAAAAAGTTAAACATGTGTACCTTTAGCTCTGTATTATAAATAGTTTTATCGCTGTAAAAAAAAAAACTACTCTATGAAATTAAGTGAAATTTGTTCGGTGAACTTCATTTAAAAACGGACACGTACAATATAACTTTTTTTTTCGATATTTTTATTTTTTAATGTCTTGATTAAACTGTACAAGTACCATTTTATTCTCATTTTATTTTCCTTGTTTTTTATTTTGCATTTTACATATGTTTTATTATTTTTCGATATTTATCAACTTTTTTCATTATTTTTTTATTTTATTATTGAGCATTCTTAATTTTTATGCTGATTTGCTTTTTTATTCTTACTTTCATTGTATTTTCACTTTTATTAATGATGTCACTGTCGTTAATATTATAACTGCATTTATTATTATGATTACTATCATTATTATTATCGTTATTATTATTATTTTTAGTATTATTATTCTATCATTGATATCATTTTATCAATAATGTCATTTTTTAAATTAATTTTATTTATTTTTGATATTATTAGAATTTTTTCTATTTTCATTTTATATAGGTTTTATACTATTATTATTATTATTATTATTATTATTATTATTATTATTATAATAATAATAATAATAATAATAATAATAATAATAATAATAATCATCGTCATCATCATCATCATCACACTGGCCAACACATGTTTTGGTTCCCAAGGTTTCTAAGCTGACTTAGACTATTTTGGGGGGTGATGATTCCGAAAATCATATTAATTTTTCTTATCAGGTCAAGTTGTTGAGATATTTGCTATTTTATACCTTTTTTTTTTTACTGTAAAATTAGGTTTTCTGCCTCCCTGTTTATAACCCATTATCTCTCTTTAATTTACTCTTAAGCAAAAACGTACTTTCTTCCTAATTTCCTCTTCCGGTTAGTCTTTACTTCCTTTTTGCAACTACTGGCGACACAGCATGCCTCTTTCATGATTATCCGCTCCCATCCCCGGTATCAACGATATGTTTTGCTGATTTCTTCTTCTGCACAATATGTCAACAACAACGTGATATTTTATGCTCCATTTCTTTACGAACCTATTCAGTTTTTCGATTTCTTTAACTTATTGATTTTCCTACCCTCATTTGTTGTTATTGTTATGGTTAGAAAAGAAGAAGAAAAAAACCGTACCGGGCGTATCTGCATCGCTCTTTGGGAAAGAAGAAGGAAAGGATGACCAGCGCATTTGTATACACGAAGGGCATCTTGGGAAGGCAGAGCATGATGGGAGAAGCTATTTTTTTTTCTGTCTCTTCTTTTTTTTTTTTCTAGATAGGAAGATATAAAAGCTGGGAAAAATTCCCTGGGGTGGGGGCAGAGAGAAAAGAGTTGTGAAACATATCTTGAAAAGAATTTTGTATTGCTGACGTTCGGATTGTGCGGTGTGACATTGGTGGCGAGAGGCCAGGTGTGGCCGATTGGGAAAGAAGAGGGCAGAAACGTGCTGTTGTCGAGAGAGTAACTCACTGCTTCCCGAACCCCAGAACCGAATCCTGATTATAACGCTAGACATACCTGTTATATTTTTTCTTTCAGTTTTACGTTTCCTCTTTAAATAAATATATCTGCTGATTATATACATGTCTTGAGTCGTTATTTCTTAGAATAGTTTATCTGACTGTGAAACGTAGGTGCGTGCATCGACAGTACATTAGGCGTGTTTCTATATACATTCTAGCTCTGTGAGCCGCTTAACCCTTTCCCCTTTTCACTTCTTCATCTAATGATTTAGTAACAACTCTCCCCCCCCCCCTCCACACACACACTGATAACCTTGAATACGCCTTCTTTTTCTTTTTTTTTTTTTTCATTTTTATACTTTTTTTCTTTTTTCTGTACACTCCTGCCCTTATTTTCTATGACTGGAGCATATATGTCACATGACCCCTCTCCTCCTCCCTTTAATTTTTATAGCATTTTATTTTAAATAAATAGAACTTTTTCTTTTTCTTCATTCCAGGACTGGTTTCTTCTGTGGAAAGCAACCATTTATTAAGTCGCCTGACGAAGGCTTGCGGTTTTAACCGACCATCTATCCGAAACATTATATGCCTAGTGTCGCGAGCTTGTAAATTTATATATATATATATATATATATATATATATATATATATATATATATATATATATATAATGTGTGTGTGTGTGTGTGTGTGACTGTGTGTGTAATCATTTACTATAACAATGATTAAATGCATATGGGCGTGACTCAGAGGCTAAGCAATAAGGGTGGAGAGTTGTATGTTTTGGTTCTGATTCTAGCTGATGGCACCCAAGGCATATATATATTTTTTTTAAGTTTTGTTCTCATTACCATAGACAGACATGACAGAAAAGAATAGATACCCATAGAAAGAAATTATTTCAATAAACATAGAATTTATAGAACAAAATCAAAAATAAATGGTCACATATTTAATAACTAATACTAATTGACATTTGCTTTGCTATTTTTAATGCTAGGACCTTTCTATGTATCGCATTGATCAGATGATGAAAAAAAAAACCATCTTGAAAAATTTCTTGCCATGTCTGACAAAATAATACTAAGCGTTCAGGCTTAGAAGATGTCTTCCTTTTCTTTTTACGAAGGTTCCATCCTAATATGCACTAAAGGTTTTTAATTGGGGTTCATATCCGGGGACTGACTTGGCCATTGGAAGTTTATTAATCCTATTTTGGTTCAACCAATGTTGTGTCGCCCAAACAGAATGACAAAGAGCTGTGTCTCCCATAAATAGGGAGTTAACATGGTTCATTTTACGACCTTGAGAATATTGGTAGGGGTCCTTCATGTAATATTGAAACATGTTTAGTAGAATTGATGTTTCCTTCGCACTCCGCCAGATCTGAGTGACCATCACTCCAAATTTCACCTATACAATAATCGAGAAACTTCCGTGTTTCAGCGCTTGCTGCTGTCTTTTTAAGTTAAACTCTTGTTTAGGAAGCCTTCATACTCGTACGCTTCCACTGTCATGAAATAATGAAAATCGTGACTCATCAGAGGCAATAACATCGGTCCAAAGGTCATAGTTGTCTCCACCATCTAACGAGCGCAATCTTTTTGCGCTTGATATGTGCAGGACGAAGAAAAGATTTCTTTATTGCAGCTCTACCATAGTAGTCCAGCCCGTGAAGATACCTGACAGCTGTTCTGGGACTGATACCAGCTCGTGCTGCAATATCAGAGGCTTTCCACCGAGGATCTTCTTCATCATTTCTTTTCACAAGATGCAAGGTTCTTTGAGAGGGCCTCCTTCATGGTACAGGTTCGAGCCTGCCTTCCTACTACCGCTTTTTTTTGTTTTTGCTCAACATACACCCCCAAACACCCGGGCAACGCCAGGTACCCATGCTAGTATATCTATAGAAATGAATGTGTGTGTGCGTGTGTGTGTGCGTGTACACTTCCCTACAAAACTACTCTGTCAATTTTCAGCCTACAGACTCGAGATTTGACATAAGGGGTATTGAGACTTGAGAAAATCTTTTTAATCGGTTTTCGGCCAGAAATTTGGCTGGCAAGGGGTCAGAGTTCAACGATTTGACCTTTGAAAAATCTACCAAACTCCTCCGCCAATTGTGGGTCTAAACACTTGAAATTTTAGATGCAGATTACTTGGACATGGATCAAACTTTTTAATTTGATTCGAGCCTAAAACAATAAATGTTAAAGGGTCATAATTGGTGTCAAAGTTTAAAAAAAAATTACTCAGCCAATTTTTGGTCTAAACATTTGAAATTTTACATAAAGTGTATTTAGACATAGGGCAAGCTTTTTAACTGTTTTATGCTGAAAATTTGGTTTCCAAGTGGTCAAAGTTCAAAAGATTTTACCTTTGCGGTCTCTAGCAAACTATCAAGCCAATTTTGGGGCTAAACATTTGAAATTTTACATAAAGTGTATTTAGACATAGGGCAAGCTTTTTAACTGTTTTATGCTGAAAATTTGGTTTCCAAGTGGTCAAAGTTCAAAAGATTTTACCTTTGCGGTCTCTAGCAAACTATCAAGCCAATTTTGGGGCTAAACATTTGAAATTTTACATAAAGTGTATTTAGACATAGGGCAAGCTTTTTAACTGTTTTATGCTGAAAATTTGGTTTCCAAGTGGTCAAAGTTCAAAAGATTTTACCTTTGCGGTCTCTAGCAAACTATCAAGCCAATTTTGGGGCTAAACATTTGAAATTTTACATAAAGTGTATTTAGATATAGGGCAAGCTTTTTAACTGTTTTATGCTGAAAATTTGGTTTCCAAGAGGTCAAAGTTCAAAAGATTTTACCTTTGCGGTCTCTAGCAAACTATCAAGCCAATTTTGGGGCTAAACATTTGAAATTTTACATAAAGTGTATTTAGACATAGGGCAAGCTTTTTAACTGTTTTATGCTGAAAATTTGGTTTCCAAGTGGTCAAAGTTCAAAAGATTTTACCTTTGCGGTCTCTAGCAAACTATCAAGCCAATTTTGGGGCTAAACATTTGAAATTTTACATAAAGTGTATTTAGACATAGGGCAAGCTTTTTAACTGTTTTATGCTGAAAATTTGGTTTCCAAGTGGTCAAAGTTCAAAAGATTTTACCTTTGCGGTCTCTAGCAAACTATCAAGCTAATTTTGGGGCTAAACATTTGAAATTTTACATAAAGTGTATTTAGACATAGGGCAAGCTTTTTAACTGTTTTATGCTGAAAATTTGGTTTCCAAGTGGTCAAAGTTCAAAAGATTTTACCTTTGCGGTCTCTAGCAAACTATCAAGCCAATTTTGGGGCTAAACATTTGAAATTTAACATAAAGTGTAATTAGACATAGGGCAAGCTTTTTAACTGTTTTATGCTGAAAATTTGGTTTCCAAGAGGTCAAAGTTCAAAAGATTTTACCTTTGCGGTCTCTAGCAAACTATCAAGCCAAGTTTGGGGCTAATTATTTGAAATTTTACATAAAGTGTATTTAGACATAGGGCAAGCTTTTTAACTGTTTTATGCTGAAAATTTGGTTTCCAAGTGGTCAAAGTTCAAAAGATTTTACCTTTGCGGTCTCTAGCAAACTATCAAGCCAATTTTGGGGCTAAACATTTGAAATTTTACATAAAGTGTATTTAGACATAGGGCAAGCTTTTTAACTGTTTTATGCTGAAAATTTGGTTTCCAAGTGGTCAAAGTTCAAAAGATTTTACCTTTGCGGTCTCTAGCAAACTATCAAGCCAATTTTGGGGCAAAACATTTGAAATTTTACATAAAGTGTATTTAGATATAGGGCAAGCTTTTTAACTGTTTTATGCTGAAAATTTGGTTTCCAAGTGGTCAAAGTTCAAAAGATTTTACCTTTGCGGTCTCTAGCAAACTATCAAGCCAATTTGGGGGCTAAACATTTGAAATTTTACATAAAGTGTATTTAGACATAGGGCAAGCTTTTTAACTGTTTTATGCTGAAAATTTGGTTTCCAAGTGGTCAAAGTTCAAAAGATTTTACCTTTGCGGTCTCTAGCAAACTATCAAGCCAATTTTGGGGCTAAACATTTGAAATTTTACATAAAGTGTATTTAGACATAGGGCAAGCTTTTTAACTGTTTTATGCTGAAAATTTGGTTTCCAAGTGGTCAAAGTTCAAAAGATTTTACCTTTGCGGTCTCTAGCAAACTATCAAGCCAATTTTGGGGCTAATTATTTGAAATTTTACATAAAGTGTATTTAGACATAGGGCAAGCTTTTTAACTGTTTTATGCTGAAAATTTGGTTTCCAAGTGGTCAAAGTTCAAAAGATTTTACCTTTGCGGTCTCTAGCAAACTATCAAGCCAATTTTGGGGCTAAACATTTGAAATTTTACATAAAGTGTATTTAGACATAGGGCAAGCTTTTAAACTGTTTTATGCTGAAAATTTGGTTTCCAAGTGGTCAAAGTTCAAAAGATTTTACCTTTGCGGTCTCTAGCAAACTATCAAGCCAATTTTGGGGCTAAACATTTGAAATTTTACATAAAGTGTATTTAGACATAGGGCAAGCTTTTTAACTGTTTTATGCTGAAAATTTGGTTTCCAAGTGGTCAAAGTTCAAAAGATTTTACCTTTGCGGTCTCTAGCAAACTATCAAGCCAATTTTGGGGCTAAACATTTGAAATTTAACATAAAGTGTATTTAGACATAGGGCAAGCTTTTTAACTGTTTTATGCTGAAAATTTGGTTTCCAAGTGGTCAAAGTTCAAAAGATTTTACCTTTGCGGTCTCTAGCAAACTATCAAGCCAATTTTGGGGCTAAACATTTGAAATTTAACATAAAGTGTAATTAGACATAGGGCAAGCTTTTTAACTGTTTTATGATGAAAATTTGGTTTCCAAGTGGTCAAAGTTCAAAAGATTTTACCTTTGCGGTCTCTAGCAAACTATCAAGCCAATTTTGGGGCTAATTATTTGAAATTTTACATAAAGTGTATTTAGACATAGGGCAAGCTTTTTAACTGTTTTATGCTGAAAATTTGGTTTCCAAGTGGTCAAAGTTCAAAAGATTTTACCTTTGCGGTCTCTAGCAAACTATCAAGCCAATTTTGGGGCTAAACATTTGAAATTTTACATAAAGTGTATTTAGACATAGGGCAAGCTTTTAAACTGTTTTATGCTGAAAATTTAGTTTCCAAGTGGTCAAAGTTCAAAAGATTTTACCTTTGCGGTCTCTAGCAAACTATCAAGCCAATTTTGGGGCTAAACATTTGAAATTTTACATAAAGTGTATTTAGACATAGGGCAAGCTTTTTAACTGTTTTATGCTGAAAATTTGGTTTCCAAGTGGTCAAAGTTCAAAAGATTTTACCTTTGCGGTCTCTAGCAAACTATCAAGCCAATTTTGGGGCTAAACATTTGAAATTTTACATAAAGTGTATTTAGACATAGGGCAAGCTTTTTAACTGTTTTATGCTGAAAATTTGGTTTCCAAGTGGTCAAAGTTCAAAAGATTTTACCTTTGCGGTCTCTAGCAAACTATCAAGCCAATTTTGGGGCTAAACATTTGAAATTTTACATAAAGTGTATTTAGACATAGGGCAAGCTTTTTAACTGTTTTATGCTGAAAATTTGGTTTCCAAGTGGTCAAAGTTCAAAAGATTTTACCTTTGCGGTCTCTAGCAAACTATCAAGCCAATTTTGGGGCTAAACATTTGAAATTTTACATAAAGTGTATTTAGATATAGGGCAAGCTTTTTAACTGTTTTATGCTGAAAATTTGGTTTCCAAGAGGTCAAAGTTCAAAAGATTTTACCTTTGCGGTCTCTAGCAAACTATCAAGCCAATTTTGGGGCTAAACATTTGAAATTTTACATAAAGTGTATTTAGACATAGGGCAAGCTTTTTAACTGTTTTATGCTGAAAATTTGGTTTCCAAGTGGTCAAAGTTCAAAAGATTTTACCTTTGCGGTCTCTAGCAAACTATCAAGCCAATTTTGGGGCTAAACATTTGAAATTTTACATAAAGTGTATTTAGACATAGGGCAAGCTTTTTAACTGTTTTATGCTGAAAATTTGGTTTCCAAGTGGTCAAAGTTCAAAAGATTTTACCTTTGCGGTCTCTAGCAAACTATCAAGCCAATTTTGGGGCTAAACATTTGAAATTTTACATAAAGTGTATTTAGACATAGGGCAAGCTTTTTAACTGTTTTATGCTGAAAATTTGGTTTCCAAGTGGTCAAAGTTCAAAAGATTTTACCTTTGCGGTCTCTAGCAAACTATCAAGCCAATTTTGGGGCTAAACATTTGAAATTTTACATAAAGTGTATTTAGATATAGGGCAAGCTTTTTAACTGTTTTATGCTGAAAATTTGGTTTCCAAGAGGTCAAAGTTCAAAAGATTTTACCTTTGCGGTCTCTAGCAAACTATCAAGCCAATTTTGGGGCTAAACATTTGAAATTTTACATAAAGTGTATTTAGACATAGGGCAAGCTTTTTAACTGTTTTATGCTGAAAATTTGGTTTCCAAGTGGTCAAAGTTCAAAAGATTTTACCTTTGCGGTCTCTAGCAAACTATCAAGCCAATTTTGGGGCTAAACATTTGAAATTTTACATAAAGTGTATTTAGACATAGGGCAAGCTTTTTAACTGTTTTATGCTGAAAATTTGGTTTCCAAGTGGTCAAAGTTCAAAAGATTTTACCTTTGCGGTCTCTAGCAAACTATCAAGCCAATTTTGGGGCTAAACATTTGAAATTTTACATAAAGTGTATTTAGACATAGGGCAAGCTTTTTAACTGTTTTATGCTGAAAATTTGGTTTCCAAGTGGTCAAAGTTCAAAAGATTTTACCTTTGCGGTCTCTAGCAAACTATCAAGCCAATTTTGGGGCTAAACATTTGAAATTTTACATAAAGTGTATTTAGAGACATAGGGCAAGCTTTTTAACTGTTTTATGCTGAAAATTGGTTTCCAGTGGTCAAAGTTCAAAAGATTTTACCTTTGCGGTCTCTAGCAAACTATCAAGCCAATTTTGGGGCTAAACATTTGAAATTTTACATAAAGAGTATTTAGACATAGGGCAAGCTTTTTAACTGTTTTATGCTGAAAATTTGGTTTCCAAGTGGTCAAAGTTCAAAAGATTTTACCTTTGCGGTCTCTAGCAAACTATCAAGCCAATTTTGGGGCTAAACATTTGAAATTTTACATAAAGTGTATTTAGACATAGGGCAAGCTTTTTAACTGTTTTATGCTGAAAATTTGGTTTCCAAGTGGTCAAAGTTCAAAAGATTTTACCTTTGCGGTCTCTAGCAAACTATCAAGCCAATTTTGGGGCTAAACATTTGAAATTTTACATAAAGTGTATTTAGACATAGGGCAAGCTTTTTAACTGTTTTATGCTGAAAATTTGGTTTCCAAGTGGTCAAAGTTCAAAAGATTTTACCTTTGCGGTCTCTAGCAAACTATCAAGCCAATTTTGGGGCTAAACATTTGAAATTTTACATAAAGTGTATTTAGACATAGGGCAAGCTTTTTAACTGTTTTATGCTGAAAATTTGGTTTCCAAGTGGTCAAAGTTCAAAAGATTTTACCTTTGCGGTCTCTAGCAAACTATCAAGCCAATTTTGGGGCTAAACATTTGAAATTTTACATAAAGTGTATTTAGACATAGGGCAAGCTTTTTAACTGTTTTATGCTGAAAATTTGGTTTCCAAGTGGTCAAAGTTCAAAAGATTTTACCTTTGCGGTCTCTAGCAAACTATCAAGCCAATTTTGGGGCTAAACATTTGAAATTTTACATAAAGTGTATTTAGACATAGGGCAAGCTTTTTAACTGTTTTATGCTGAAAATTTGGTTTCCAAGTGGTCAAAGTTCAAAAGATTTTACCTTTGCGGTCTCTAGCAAACTATCAAGCCAATTTTGGGGCTAAACATTTGAAATTTAACATAAAGTGTATTTAGACATAGGGCAAGCTTTTTAACTGTTTTATGCTGAAAATTTGGTTTCCAAGTGGTCAAAGTTCAAAAGATTTTACCTTTGCGGTCTCTAGCAAACTATCAAGCCAATTTTGGGGCTAAACATTTGAAATTTAACATAAAGTGTAATTAGACATAGGGCAAGCTTTTTAACTGTTTTATGCTGAAAATTTGGTTTCCAAGTGGTCAAAGTTAAAAAGATTTTACCTTTGCGGTCTCTAGCAAACTATCAAGCCAATTTTGGGGCTAATTATTTGAAATTTTACATAAAGTGTATTTAGACATAGGGCAAGCTTTTTAACTGTTTTATGCTGAAAATTTGGTTTCCAAGTGGTCAAAGTTCAAAAGATTTTACCTTTGCGGTCTCTAGCAAACTATCAAGCCAATTTTGGGGCTAAACATTTGAAATTTTACATAAAGTGTATTTAGACATAGGGCAAGCTTTTTAACTGTTTTATGCTGAAAATTTAGGTTTCCAAGTGGTCAAAGTTCAAAAGATTTTACCTTTGCGGTCTCTAGCAAACTATCAAGCCAATTTTGGGGCTAAACATTTGAAATTTTACATAAAGTGTATTTAGACATAGGGCAAGCTTTTTAACTGTTTTATGCTGAAAATTTGGTTTCCAAGTGGTCAAAGTTCAAAAGATTTTACCTTTGCGGTCTCTAGCAAACTATCAAGCCAATTTTGGGGCTAAACATTTGAAATTTTACATAAAGTGTATTTAGACATAGGGCAAGCTTTTTAACTGTTTTATGCTGAAAATTTGGTTTCCAAGTGGTCAAAGTTCAAAAGATTTTACCTTTGCGGTCTCTAGCAAACTATCAAGCCAATTTTGGGGCTAAACATTTGAAATTTTACATAAAGTGTATTTAGACATAGGGCAAGCTTTTTAACTGTTTTATGCTGAAAATTTGGTTTCCAAGTGGTCAAAGTTCAAAAGATTTTACCTTTGCGGTCTCTAGCAAACTATCAAGCCAATTTTGGGGCTAAACATTTGAAATTTTACATAAAGTGTAATTAGACATAGGGCAAGCTTTTTAACTGTTTTATGCTGAAAATTTGGTTTCCAAGTGGTCAAAGTTCAAAAGATTTTACCTTTGCGGTCTCTAGCAAACTATCAAGCCAATTTTGGGGCTAAACATTTGAAATTTTACATAAAGTGTATTTAGACATAGGGCAAGCTTTTTAACTGTTTTATGCTGAAAATTTGGTTTCCAAGTGGTCAAAGTTCAAAAGATTTTACCTTTGCGGTCTCTAGCAAACTATCAAGCCAATTTTGGGGCTAAACATTTGAAATTTTACATAAAGTGTATTTAGACATAGGGCAAGCTTTTTAACTGTTTTATGCTGAAAATTTGGTTTCCAAGTGGTCAAAGTTCAAAAGATTTTACCTTTGCGGTCTCTAGCAAACTATCAAGCCAATTTTGGGGCTAAACATTTGAAATTTTACATAAAGTGTATTTAGACATAGGGCAAGCTTTTTAACTGTTTTATGCTGAAAATTTGGTTTCCAAGTGGTCAAAGTTCAAAAGATTTTACCTTTGCGGTCTCTAGCAAACTATCAAGCCAATTTTGGGGCTAAACATTTGAAATTTTACATAAAGTGTATTTAGACATAGGGCAAGCTTTTTAACTGTTTTATGCTGAAAATTTGGTTTCCAAGTGGTCAAAGTTCAAAAGATTTTACCTTTGCGGTCTCTAGCAAACTATCAAGCCAATTTTGGGGCTAAACATTTGAAATTTTACATAAAGTGTATTTAGACATAGGGCAAGCTTTTTAACTGTTTTATGCTGAAAATTTGGTTTCCAAGTGGTCAAAGTTCAAAAGATTTTACCTTTGCGGTCTCTAGCAAACTATCAAGCCAATTTTGGGGCTAAACATTTGAAATTTTACATAAAGTGTATTTAGACATAGGGCAAGCTTTTTAACTGTTTTATGCTGAAAATTTGGTTTCCAAGTGGTCAAAGTTCAAAAGATTTTACCTTTGCGGTCTCTAGCAAACTATCAAGCCAATTTTGGGGCTAAACATTTGAAATTTTACATAAAGTGTATTTAGACATAGGGCAAGCTTTTTAACTGTTTTATGCTGAAAATTTGGTTTCCAAGTGGTCAAAGTTCAAAAGATTTTACCTTTGCGGTCTCTAGCAAACTATCAAGCCAATTTTGGGGCTAAACATTTGAAATTTTACATAAAGTGTATTTAGACATAGGGCAAGCTTTTTAACTGTTTTATGCTGAAAATTTGGTTTCCAAGTGGTCAAAGTTCAAAAGATTTTACCTTTGCGGTCTCTAGCAAACTATCAAGCCAATTTTGGGGCTAAACATTTGAAATTTTACATAAAGTGTATTTAGACATAGGGCAAGCTTTTTAACTGTTTTATGCTGAAAATTTGGTTTCCAAGTGGTCAAAGTTCAAAAGATTTTACCTTTGCGGTCTCTAGCTAACTATCAAGCCAATTTTGGGGCTAAACATTTGAAATTTAACATAAAGTGTAATTAGATATAGGGCAAGCTTTTTAACTGTTTTATGCTGAAAATTTGGTTTCCAAGTGGTCAAAGTTAAAAAGATTTTACCTTTGCGGTCTCTAGCAAACTATCAAGCCAATTTTGGGGCTAATTATTTGAAATTTTACATAAAGTGTATTTAGACATAGGGCAAGCTTTTTAACTGTTTTATGCTGAAAATTTGGTTTCCAAGTGGTCAAAGTTCAAAAGATTTTACCTTTGCGGTCTCTAGCAAACTATCAAGCCAATTTTGGGGCTAAACATTTGAAATTTTACATAAAGTGTATTTAGACATAGGGCAAGCTTTTTAACTGTTTTATGCTGAAAATTTAGTTTCCAAGTGGTCAAAGTTCAAAAGATTTTACCTTTGCGGTCTCTAGCAAACTATCAAGCCAATTTTGGGGCTAAACATTTGAAATTTTACATAAAGTGTATTTAGACATAGGGCAAGCTTTTTAACTGTTTTATGCTGAAAATTTGGTTTCCAAGTGGTCAAAGTTCAAAAGATTTTACCTTTGCGGTCTCTAGCAAACTATCAAGCCAATTTTGGGGCTAAACATTTGAAATTTTACATAAAGTGTATTTAGACATAGGGCAAGCTTTTTAACTGTTTTATGCTGAAAATTTGGTTTCCAAGTGGTCAAAGTTCAAAAGATTTTACCTTTGCGGTCTCTAGCAAACTATCAAGCCAATTTTGGGGCTAAACATTTGAAATTTTACATAAAGTGTATTTAGACATAGGGCAAGCTTTTTAACTGTTTTATGCTGAAAATTTAGTTTCCAAGTGGTCAAAGTTCAAAAGATTTTACCTTTGCGGTCTCTAGCAAACTATCAAGCCAATTTTGGGGCTAAACATTTGAAATTTTACATAAAGTGTATTTAGACATAGGGCAAGCTTTTTAACTGTTTTATGCTGAAAATTTGGTTTCCAAGTGGTCAAAGTTCAAAAGATTTTACCTTTGCGGTCTCTAGCAAACTATCAAGCCAATTTTGGGGCTAAACATTTGAAATTTTACATAAAGTGTATTTAGATATAGGGCAAGCTTTTTAACTGTTTTATGCTGAAAATTTGGTTTCCAAGAGGTCAAAGTTCAAAAGATTTTACCTTTGATGTCTCTAGCAAACTATCAAGCCAATTTTGGGGCTAAACATTTGAAATTTTACATAAAGTGTATTTAGACATAGGGCAAGCTTTTTAACTGTTTTATGCTGAAAATTTGGTTTCCAAGTGGTCAAAGTTCAAAAGATTTTACCTTTGCGGTCTCTAGCAAACTATCAAGCCAATTTTGGGGCTAAACATTTGAAATTTTACATAAAGTGTATTTAGACATAGGGCAAGCTTTTTAACTGTTTTATGCTGAAAATTTGGTTTCCAAGTGGTCAAAGTTCAAAAGATTTTACCTTTGCGGTCTCTAGCAAACTATCAAGCCAATTTTGGGGCTAAACATTTGAAATTTTACATAAAGTGTATTTAGACATAGGGCAAGCTTTTAAACTGTTTTATGCTGAAAATTTGGTTTCCAAGTGGTCAAAAGTCCAAAGATATTACCTTTGCGGTCTCTAGCAAACTATCAAGCCAATTTTGGGGCTAAACATTTGAAATTTTACATAAAGTGTATTTAGACATAGGGCAAGCTTTTTAACTGTTTTATGCTGAAAATTTGGTTTCCAAGTGGTCAAAGTTCAAAAGATTTTACCTTTGCGGTCTCTAGCAAACTATCAAGCCAATTTTTGGGGCTAAACATTTGAAATTTTACATAAAGTGTATTTAGACATAGGGCAAGCTTTTTAACTGTTTTATGCTGAAAATTTAGTTTCCAAGTGGTCAAAGTTCAAAAGATTTTACCTTTGCGGTCTCTAGCAAACTATCAAGCCAATTTTGGGGCTAAACATTTGAAATTTAACATAAAGTGTATTTAGACATAGGGCAAGCTTTTTAACTGTTTTATGCTGAAAATTTAGTTTCCAAGTGGTCAAAGTTCAAAAGATTTTACCTTTGCGGTCTCTAGCAAACTATCAAGCCAATTTTGGGGCTAAACATTTGAAATTTTACATAAAGTGTATTTAGACATAGGGCAAGCTTTTTAACTGTTTTATGCTGAAAATTTGGTTTCCAAGTGGTCAAAGTTCAAAAGATTTTACCTTTGCGGTCTCTAGCAAACTATCAAGCCAATTTTGGGGCTAAACATTTGAAATTTTACATAAAGTGTATTTAGACATAGGGCAAGCTTTTTAACTGTTTTATGCTGAAAATTTGGTTTCCAAGTGGTCAAAGTTCAAAAGATTTTACCTTTGCGGTCTCTAGCAAACTATCAAGCCAATTTTGGGGCTAAACATTTGAAATTTTACATAAAGTGTATTTAGATATAGGGCAAGCTTTTTAACTGTTTTATGCTGAAAATTTGGTTTCCAAGAGGTCAAAGTTCAAAAGATTTTACCTTTGCGGTCTCTAGCAAACTATCAAGCCAATTTTGGGGCTAAACATTTGAAATTTTACATAAAGTGTATTTAGACATAGGGCAAGCTTTTTAACTGTTTTATGCTGAAAATTTAGTTTCCAAGTGGTCAAAGTTCAAAAGATTTTACCTTTGCGGTCTCTAGCAAACTATCAAGCCAATTTTGGGGCTAAACATTTGAAATTTTACATAAAGTGTATTTAGACATAGGGCAAGCTTTTTAACTGTTTTATGCTGAAAATTTGGTTTCCAAGTGGTCAAAGTTCAAAAGATTTTACCTTTGCGGTCTCTAGCAAACTATCAAGCCAATTTTGGGGCTAAACATTTGAAATTTTACATAAAGTGTATTTAGACATAGGGCAAGCTTTTTAACTGTTTTATGCTGAAAATTTGGTTTCCAAGTGGTAAAAGTTCAAAAGATTTTACCTTTGCGGTCTCTAGCAAACTATCAAGCCAATTTTGGGGCTAAACATTTGAAATTTTACATAAAGTGTATTTAGACATAGGGCAAGCTTTTTAACTGTTTTATGCTGAAAATTTGGTTTCCAAGTGGTCAAAGTTCAAAAGATTTTACCTTTGCGGTCTCTAGCAAACTATCAAGCCAATTTTGGGGCTAAACATTTGAAATTTTACATAAAGTGTATTTAGACATAGGGCAAGCTTTTTAACTGTTTTATGCTGAAAATTTGGTTTCCAAGTGGTCAAAGTTCAAAAGATTTTACCTTTGCGGTCTCTAGCAAACTATCAAGCCAATTTTGGGGCTAAACATTTGAAATTTTACATAAAGTGTATTTAGATATAGGGCAAGCTTTTTAACTGTTTTATGCTGAAAATTTGGTTTCCAAGAGATCAAAGTTCAAAAGATTTTACCTTTGCGGTCTCTAGCAAACTATCAAGCCAATTTTGGGGCTAAACATTTGAAATTTTACATAAAGTGTATTTAGACATAGGGCAAGCTTTTTAACTGTTTTATGCTGAAAATTTGGTTTCCAAGTGGTCAAAGTTCAAAAGATTTTACCTTTGCGGTCTCTAGCAAACTATCAAGCCAATTTTGGGGCTAAACATTTGAAATTTTACATAAAGTGTATTTAGACATAGGGCAAGCTTTTTAACTGTTTTATGCTGAAAATTTGGTTTCCAAGTGGTCAAAGTTCAAAAGATTTTACCTTTGCGGTCTCTAGCAAACTATCAAGCCAATTTTGGGGCTAAACATTTGAAATTTTACATAAAGTGTATTTAGACATAGGGAAAGCTTTTTAACTGTTTTATGCTGAAAATTTGGTTTCCAAGTGGTCAAAGTTCAAAAGATTTTACCTTTGCGGTCTCTAGCAAACTATCAAGCCAATTTTGGGGCTAAACATTTGAAATTTTACATAAAGTGTATTTAGACATAGGGCAAGCTTTTTAACTGTTTTATGCTGAAAATTTGGTTTCCAAGTGGTCAAAGTTCAAAAGATTTTACCATTGCGGTCTCTAGCAAACTATCAAGCCAATTTTGGGGCTAAACATTTGAAATTTTACATAAAGTGTATTTAGACATAGGGCAAGCTTTTAAACTGTTTTATGCTGAAAATTTGGTTTCCAAGTGGTCAAAAGTCCAAAGATATTACCTTTGCGGTCTCTAGCAAACTATCAAGCCAATTTTGGGGCTAAACATTTGAAATTTTACATAAAGTGTATTTAGACATAGGGCAAGCTTTTTAACTGTTTTATGCTGAAAATTTGGTTTCCAAGTGGTCAAAGTTCAAAAGATTTTACCTTTGCGGTCTCTAGCAAACTATCAAGCCAATTTTGGGGCTAAACATTTGAAATTTTACATAAAGTGTATTTAGACATAGGGCAAGCTTTTTAACTGTTTTATGCTGAAAATTTGGTTTCCAAGTGGTCAAAGTTCAAAAGATTTTACCTTTGCGGTCTCTAGCAAACTATCAAGCCAATTTTGGGGCTAAACATTTGAAATTTAACATAAAGTGTAATTAGACATAGGGCAAGCTTTTTAACTGTTTTATGCTGAAAATTTGGTTTCCAAGTGGTCAAAGTTCAAAAGATTTTACCTTTGCGGTCTCTAGCAAACTATCAAGCCAATTTTGGGGCTAAACATTTGAAATTTTACATAAAGTGTATTTAGACATAGGGCAAGCTTTTTAACTGTTTTATGCTGAAAATTTGGTTTCCAAGTGGTCAAAGTTCAAAAGATTTTACCTTTGCGGTCTCTAGCAAACTATCAAGCCAATTTTGGGGCTAAACATTTGAAATTTTACATAAAGTGTATTTAGACATAGGGCAAGCTTTTTAACTGTTTTATGCTGAAAATTTGGTTTCCAAGTGGTCAAAGTTCAAAAGATTTTACCTTTGCGGTCTCTAGCAAACTATCAAGCCAATTTTGGGGCTAAACATTTGAAATTTTACATAAAGTGTATTTAGACATAGGGCAAGCTTTTAAACTGTTTTATGCTGAAAATTTGGTTTCCAAGTGGTCAAAGTTCAAAAGATTTTACCTTTGCGGTCTCTAGCAAACTATCAAGCCAATTTTGGGGCTAAACATTTGAAATTTTACATAAAGTGTATTTAGACATAGGGCAAGCTTTTTAACTGTTTTATGCTGAAAATTTGGTTTCCAAGTGGTCAAAGTTCAAAAGATTTTACCTTTGCGGTCTCTAGCAAACTATCAAGCCAATTTTGGGGCTAAACATTTGAAATTTTACATAAAGTGTAATTAGACATAGGGCAAGCTTTTTAACTGTTTTATGCTGAAAATTTGGTTTCCAAGTGGTCAAAGTTCAAAAGATTTTACCTTTGCGGTCTCTAGCAAACTATCAAGCCAATTTTGGGGCTAAACATTTGAAATTTTACATAAAGTGTATTTAGACATAGGGCAAGCTTTTTAACTGTTTTATGCTGAAAATTTGGTTTCCAAGTGGTCAAAGTTCAAAAGATTTTACCTTTGCGGTCTCTAGCAAACTATCAAGCCAATTTTGGGGCTAAACATTTGAAATTTTACATAAAGTGTATTTAGACATAGGGCAAGCTTTTTAACTGTTTTATGCTGAAAATTTGGTTTCCAAGTGGTCAAAGTTCAAAAGATTTTACCTTTGCGGTCTCTAGCAAACTATCAAGCCAATTTTGGGGCTAAACATTTGAAATTTTACATAAAGTGTATTTAGACATAGGGCAAGCTTTTTAACTGTTTTATGCTGAAAATTTGGTTTCCAAGTGGTCAAAGTTCAAAAGATTTTACCTTTGCGGTCTCTAGCAAACTATCAAGCCAATTTTGGGGCTAAACATTTGAAATTTTACATAAAGTGTATTTAGACATAGGGCAAGCTTTTTAACTGTTTTATGCTGAAAATTTGGTTTCCAAGTGGTCAAAGTTCAAAAGATTTTATCTTTGCGGTCTCTAGCAAACTATCAAGCCAATTTTGGGGCTAAACATTTGAAATTTTACATAAAGTGTATTTAGACATAGGGCAAGCTTTTTAACTGTTTTATGCTGAAAATTTGGTTTCCAAGTGGTCAAAGTTCAAAAGATTTTACCTTTGCGGTCTCTAGCAAACTATCAAGCCAATTTTGGGGCTAAACATTTGAAATTTTACATAAAGTGTATTTAGACATAGGGCAAGCTTTTTAACTGTTTTATGCTGAAAATTTGGTTTCCAAGTGGTCAAAGTTCAAAAGATTTTACCTTTGCGGTCTCTAGCAAACTATCAAGCCAATTTTGGGGCTAAACATTTGAAATTTTACATAAAGTGTATTTAGACATAGGGCAAGCTTTTTAACTGTTTTATGCTGAAAATTTGGTTTCCAAGTGGTCAAAGTTCAAAAGATTTTACCTTTGCGGTCTCTAGCAAACTATCAAGCCAATTTTGGGGCTAAACATTTGAAATTTTACATAAAGTGTATTTAGACATAGGGCAAGCTTTTTAACTGTTTTATGCTGAAAATTTGGTTTCCAAGTGGTCAAAGTTCAAAAGATTTTACCTTTGCGGTCTCTAGTAAACTATCAAGCCAATTTTGGGGCTAAACATTTGAAATTTTACATAAAGTGTATTTAGACATAGGGCAAGCTTTTTAACTGTTTTATGCTGAAAATTTGGTTTCCAAGTGGTCAAAGTTCAAAAGATTTTACCTTTGCGGTCTCTAGCAAACTATCAAGCCAATTTTGGGGCTAAACATTTGAAATTTTACATAAAGTGTATTTAGACATAGGGCAAGCTTTTTAACTGTTTTATGCTGAAAATTTGGTTTCCAAGTGGTCAAAGTTCAAAAGATTTTACCTTTGCGGTCTCTAGCAAACTATTAAGCCAATTTTGGGTCTAAACATTTGAAATTTTACATGGAGGGTATTCAGACATGCAGCAAGCTTTTTAATAAATTTTGGGGAGAAAATTTAGCTGCCAAGAGGTCAAAGTTTACAGAGTTGACCTTCGCAGACTCTACCGAACTCCTCTGCCAATTTTGGGTCTAAACACTTAAAATTTTAAATGTAGGTTACTTGGACATGGGTCCAAAATTTTAATTTGTTGTGAGCCCAAAACAATAAATGTTAAGGGGTTAAAATTATGGTCAAAGTTAAAAAAAAAAATGACGTCTGCGGTCTCTACCAACTTTTCTCTATGGTAGTTAAAGACGTCTATTATATAGAAAGGCATTATCGTACATATTCACATTTTTTAATATATATACATGCACATAAAGTTATGAACAGTACATAGGGCCCGAGCAAAGCCGGGCAGAACTGCTAGTATATCTATAAAAGTGAAAATATATATGTGTGTGTGTATGTGTCTGTCTGTATGTGTACATTTCCCTACACAATAACTCTGTCAATTTTCCATACACAGACTCGAGATGTGACATATAGAGTATTGAGATTTGGGAAAATCTTTTTAATCGGTTTTCGGTCAGAAATTTGGCTGTAAAGGGATCAATCTTCAACGATTTGACTATTGAAAACTCTACCAAACTCCTTCGCTAATTTTGGGTCTAAACACTTGAAATTTTAGATAGAAGTTACTTGTATATAGATCTAACTTTATAATTCGATTTTAGCCCAAAACAATAAAGGTTAAGGGGTCCTAATTGGGGTTCAAGTTAAAAAAAAAATTACCTCTGCGGTCTCTACGAAATTACTCAGCCAATTTTTGGTCTAAACATTTGAAATTTTACATAAAGTGTATTTAGACATAGGGAAAGTTTTTTTTTTTTTTATTGATTTTATTGGTTTTTTACCGAAAAGTTAGCTGCCAAGAGGTCAAAGTTCAAAAGATTTTACCTTTGCAGTCTCTAGCAAACTATTAAGCCAATTTTGGGGCTAAACATTTGAAATTTTATATGAATGATATTCAGACATGCAGCAAGCTTTTTAATCAGTTTTTGGGCGAAAAATTCGCTGCCAAGAGGTCAGAGTTGAGAGTTGACCTTTGCAGAATCTACCAAATTCCTCCGCCAATTTTGGAGCCAAACAGTTGAAATTGTTGATGTAGGATGCTTGGACATGAGTCAAACATTTTAATTTGATTTGAGCTCAAAACCATATATCTTAAGGGGTCAAAATTTTTTTTTTAATTAGAACATCTGGTGTCTCTACCAACTTTTCTCTATGGTAGATAAGAAAACCTATTATATAGAAAGGCATTACCATACATATGCGCACTTTTTAATATACACATAGTTTATGAACAGTACGTAGGGCCCGAGCAAAGCCGGCCTTAACTGCTAGTATATATATTAATAATATTTTTTATTGACACTATTTTTGATTCCTGCTATAGCGGCCATGTTGAAGTGAATACTTGCTATTTCACCTGATTTTGAAACTTTTTACATCAATAGAAGAACAATCGAGACATTATACACCGGCAATTATCATCCATTTAATGACGACACGCTTTATTGTATTCAAAGACATTTTTCTGCGTCATTCATTTGTATATGCTTTATCATATTTTACCATTTGATGTCAGTGTCCGTGATCGTCTGCGTTGTGCGCAAGTTCTTACCAGAATAGATAGAAATTCGATTTTTTAAGTGTGCGACCGTAGTAATGTGTCTGACTATGTGCAAATGAAAGGCTTTTCCATATAAATAAAACAGCAGATGTATGTCTGTCTGTTTGTCTGCCTCTCTGTAAATATTAACTGATAAATGCCTGAACTACTGGTCACATAACATTGAAATTAACAAGAAATAGAAATCATATACCATAAGTGGTTAAATTTTATATATCTATAATATAAAGCTGCGTGTGTGTGTGTGTGTGTGTGTGTGTGTGTGTGTGTGTGTGTGTGTGCGTGTGTGGTCACGAATGGGCTCCTATATGGTTGACTATTTTAAAAAACTGATTACATATAATGATAGAAGATGTATCGAAACGCAGGAATGGGTATGTTTGATCCTGCAGAACGGTGGTTCATAAAAATTGTTGGGTCTGCGTTCGCGCCTGGTCCACAAAGTATGGAAATAAATTTAAAAATAAAAAAAAAGTTTACAAGTGTTTTTGATATAGATTTACATAAGATTACTTTGATAAGTATGTTTTAACTTAAAAAGGGATGGTTTAATAAAATTGTGGGGTCTGCGTTCGCGCCTGGCCTCCATAGAATGGAAATAGGCACAAACTTTAATAAAGACTTTTCATATCTATCTGCTTAAGTATACTTTGGTAATTATGTTTCAGTTTAAAGAAATATGGTATAATAAGATTATGGGGTGTTCGTTCACGCCTGACCTCCATAGAATGGAAATATGTCACAAAGTTT
This sequence comes from Euprymna scolopes, assembly GCF_053919585.1. Lineage (NCBI taxonomy): Eukaryota > Metazoa > Mollusca > Cephalopoda > Sepiida > Sepiolidae > Euprymna > Euprymna scolopes. The sequence continues at coordinate 116,319,987 of NC_136495.1, forward strand.
AACAAGGTTTTTTAATATAGATCCACAGAATATTGTGAGAAGTGTTTCAGTGTGAACAGGTATGGTATAATAAATTATGGGGTTTATCTATTTTATTTTTACTTTCATCATATTTTGCTTTGGTTTTGATACCCCCAAATTCGCAGCTATCTCTTTATAACCCTTCCTTTTCATAACCTATCATACTTTCATAAATCAGAGTCCATTTTCTGTAGGCTGTTTTTGAACCCAGTCAACGACGGGTACTTTTGCTAGTATATATATATATATATATATATATATATATATATATATATAGTAAAACTGGTAATTAGTAAAAACCTGAAGAGAGTGCTCAATACTATTGCAGAGAAAATATACGTTATTTATTATTTTTTTTTTATTACCGTTTTATCTGTTTGGTTACATATGTTTCGGGTGTGTTCAGAGGTTTTTCTGTAAGGTCTGACGAGGCTGTTGGATCGTAAACATGGTCCAACATCCGAAACATATGTAACCAAACAGATAAAACGGTAATAAAAAAAATAAAAAAATAAAAAATAAAACATATATATAAAAATATAAATATATATATATATATAAATATCTATATATCTATAAAAGTGAACGTGTCTGTGTGTCTGTGTACATTTCCCTACGCAATAACTCTGTCAATTTTTAGTGTACAGACTCGAAATTTGATATACAGAGTACTGAGATTTGGGAAAATCGATGTGATCGGTTTTTGGCCAGAAATTTGGCGATTAAGTGGTCAAAGTTAAACGATTTGACCTTTGAGAACTTTACCAAACTCCTCCGACAATTTTGGGTCTACGCACTTGAAATTTTAGATATAGGTTCCTTGGACATGGATCTAACTGAATAACTGGATTTGAGCACAAAACAATAAATATTAACGGGTCATAATAGGGGTCAAAGTTTTAAAAAATGATCTCTGTGGTCTCTTCCAAACTACTCAGACAATTTCTGGTCTAAATATTTGAAATTTTACATAAAGGGTATTCAGAGATAGGTCAAGATTTTCATCAGTTTGGGTCGAAAATTTTTAGTTACCAATATATAAATGTATGTATGTATGTATGTCTGTTTGCATGTCTGCCTTAAACTTTCGATAGAGGCGACGGATTTTACTAAGATCAGTATCGTTTTAAAGTTCGACCTTTCATACGACAAATATAAAAAAATTGGCTAAAAACATTAATATCTTCCCCTTCAACTAGGCACTTTTCTACAGGAAGGTCACTTTTTTCGCCGATATTTTTGAAAGTTATCCTCTTCTTTAGATTGTCTAACCTTACTTTTAAAAAATGTCGCTTCCGGTTTGGCGGTGGTCGTAACAGAATAAACGTTATGTTTTTCCCCGTTCTTTTCCTCCTTTGTGGTACGGGTTCGAGCCTGCCTTCCTACCACCACTTTTTTTTTTTTTTTTGCTCAACATACACATCCAAACACCCGAGCAACGCCGGGCTGAAATGCTAGTATAAATATAAATATAAATGAACAAAAGATTCTATTCCAAAGTTCATGATGTTGACCAACTTATAATTTATTCCTTTAATTCAGTTGACATTTACAATTTTGACAGTATGTGTTTCGTAGCGCAAAATCAATCATTTCTCTATTGAATATATATATATATATATTACGACCGACAATGTCGGGCGCCCTCTCCCCCCGATATTTTTACATGATAAATAAATGCGTGCCGGGACATCTTTGACTTTATTTCTGACTTTGTAGAGCTGTTTCTGGCCACATGTCGTTTCAAAGTTCATGAATAGTAAATAGAAATTTTTTTGTTTCAAAGTCTCATTGTGTGTGTGTGTGTGTGTGTGTGTGTGTGTGTGTGTGTGTGTGTGTGTGTGTGTGTGTGTTAAGGAGTGTACCTTCTGGGTGACATGTTTTCACTGGAGATTGAGCATCCAACTAACAGGGATTTCAGCGTCCCTAAGTCCAGTTTTCTGGGTTGGGCTTTTCGAGGGCCAATGCAGACATCACCGTGTCCAGGAAGAACTCTGAATTCCTGTTAATCAATCCACCGTTTTATAGTCTTGCCGAATTTCACACTGGCTTACTACATTCACGTATAGGTGTTACTTTTTGAGGTTTCGAAATATTTTCATTAGTTGAAAATTATTTGATTTAACACTTTCATGTTAAAAGTTGATAGCTTTATAAAGTGACGAAGTGAGTGTATCGAAACGAACCTGGAAAAAAAAGGTTAAGCAGTCGAAACCATTTGCGTTTTTATCCCAGCAAAGACCAATAGCTGCTGCAAACGAGAAATCAATGGCAAGCAGCCGTTGCGATAATGCAACTTTATTTGCAAATTTATCGAAAGAGGTGGAGAGTACTGGAAACCTAGGGAGACTTGTTTTCACTCAGTCCCCAGGCAACACCCCAGGCAGTTTTCAGGGAAAGATCTCTGAAGACCTGTGTGAAAGCTCCTTGTGAGCTAATAATAATAATAATAATAATAATAATAATAATAATAAAAATAATAATAATAATAATAATCCCAATTGTAACGCCTCACTCGAGAAGGTGATTAAGGATTCTTATTTCTCTAGAATTCTTGGCTCGTGTCGTCTAAACTTCTCCGAGGTCGTTACATGAAATTTGGTATGCTGAAAGCGAATATCGAAGCGGCAGGCAGAAAGAAAGACAAACAATTGTAGTCTATCTACAGAAGCTTAATTTTCAGAAAATTATGTACAAAAATGTTTTTATAATTCTCATTCAATTCGTAGTAAGGTTTTCCAAAGTCTCAAATCTCTTCACAGACAGCGAGAGATGGATGGATGAGGTGAGGAGAGGTCCCCTCTCCAGGGAACAGCGGGTTTATACGACCTGTTCTCCCCGAATTCAACAAGCAATCTGCTTCAACTTCCAAATCTAACTGATCTGAAACTCTCCACTCTGGCTAATTTTCGCAGGACAGTCGTATATATAGTAAGATATGTGGATGGGGTGGAAATTCTCCCCAGCCAATAAGATTTCGACACGAAATCTTAAGCCCCAGGTCCCTGGGTGGGCACCATTCCCACACCTGAAATCCGAACCACTCATTCTCATGACTTTCAAGATCAGATGTCAATTCTGACATCCGACCCTGAGTTCATTTAAGGCCAGACAATGTTATAAGTGAAATTTCCTGTCATCAACTTTTAGCCGTAAAAATATATTTCTCTGGTTTAAAACAATATCTAATTTGGTATGAAATAAAATATATATAATTATCTTCTCTATCTTAAATCCTTGGGTTATCTGGCGTCACCTGGAAATACAAAGCTACCTCAGCGTAGTTCTAACGCTCCTCAATGGGGGATTACGTTACAAAATACTTAAGTTGTCGATGATGCCCGCGGGTCTAATATCTAACACTCCTAGATAGGTTTTAGAAATAGAAGGAACAAGAGAGAAATGAAGGAAAGGAGGAGAAATTTCGGAAGGAAAGTGAACAGAGTGAAAGAAAACAAAAGCTAAAATGAAAATGTAAACATAAAATGATTTAAAGAGACATAAAAGCCGAAAGATTATGCGGGAAATGAGAGAGATTGAAAATAAACAGAACATCGTCTTCTCATTGGGTCTTCTCATCTTAAAAAGTTTGAAGGGAAAAGAGACGACTAATAAAGAAGAACGCGGTAGATTAGAAATCGATGTACGAGACGAACGAGCATAATAAGCTTCCTCCTTCTTTTCTTTATTCGTTTGACTCGCCTTCTTTTTTCCGTTTATTAGATAGACATGTAGATGTTATAAAATATTCAGAGAAAATATTTCGATAACAAGAAGGAATGTTAGAAGAACAAAACAATTAGATTTTTAGTCTTAATGAAATTTAATATCATAAATAGTTAAGCCAAGCAGATACTGAAATTATTAAAATGATGCAGTGTTTGTTTGTGTAATGGGGATTGCGATATTGGTTTTAGTAAAAGAAAAATTGATTTAGAATAGCAATAAGACCGACTTCCTAACGTCAGAGAGTTTAACAAATAAATGGATAGTTTACACACATGAATACATTATTAAGTTAGAGAGAGAGGGAGAGACTTGAACAGTTAGTCAGAGATAGATCAGTCTGTTGGTCGGAGAGAGAGAGAGAGAGAGAGAGAGAGAGAGAGAGAGAGAGAGAGAGAGAGAGAGAGAGTATGTGTCTAGACTGACGAGAATTAATCTCGTGATGTCTACAGGAAGCATCCGGGTGGACAGCGGGTAAAAATGTAAGAGACAACACAGGAAATCATGTTGTATGCGAAGGACGAAATGTCGTTAGGAATTCATTCGGAGGAAAACTTAATTCCAACGTATACAGACCCTTCAGAGCTAAAGGAAATTCGCGAACAAAATTTAACTTGTTTGACGCCGGGCAGACAAAACACTTTATTAATCTCGTTGGAAGTGTATCTATATGTGTAAGGTACATGTGAAAACAGTCACAACGAACATTATACACACTAGATGTTCGTGCGTGTAGACTCGTATTGACACGTATGTACACTCAACCACTGCTACCGAGAGAGTAGGCCAGTGAATATGACAGCGTGACATCATTACCAGATCAACATATAGGTAAAGACACGAAGGTGCCTAAAGGTTCCGGTGTTTAACCACGTAGCCATAAATTTTCCTAGCCTTATATTGTGGTTGCTGTAATTATGTTTTTTATTCTCCTCAAAGAGAAAAAAACAATACTCCAATTAGATTATTATTACAATTATCATAATTGCACATTGGGATAATTTTAACCTAACAAAATATAACGGTAAGTGAACTTTTCGAACTTTTATTTCTATCGAAGGAACGTTTATTTCTATCGAAGGAAATCGAATATTTCATTTTATTTAATTTTTTAAACTGTAGAACAAACAATTTTTATATGAGAATATTTTTCAGTCCGTTCTTTTAATAATAAAAAAACCTTTCATTGAGTATTTCCAAATATTTTAAAGTTAGAAGCATTTTTTCACGACAGTTTTTTGTTTTATTTTTGTTGTTTTCTAACTAAATTGAATTCAATATTTTAGCACCAGGCGTAATTCATTTCTTTGAAATATATTTAAAACTTAAAAGTTTTTGTTTGTTTGTTTTATAACATTTTATCTGTAAATAATTTACATGACTGAAATAGGAAATTTTCTATTCTCTCCTGAGACATACGAACACAAATTCATCTTAAAAATTCATTAACTAATCAGTTTTAAATAAAGTTTATATATGAACTAAAAATAAAGTGTACCTAAAATTTTAGTTAAGATATTTTCTTGTGTTTTATCTTATAAATAAATGTTGTATGCCCCGTGCTGAAATAATAACTTTATTTAAAAAGCCATTCTTAACAGGAGGGGGCGCTTTATAAATAAAATTCTGCACTTTCACCTTACAATTTAATGAAAAAAAGATACCATGAAAGTTTAATTTAACTTGAAAATCCTATCTAAAATATAGCACGGTGCGTACACTGCACAAGCACCATTATTATTAATATCATTATCATTATAACAATAATAATAATAAAAAAGGTACTTCACGGTGTGTGGGCCCTGCGTTAAAAAGTTTTAAGTTTATGGTTGCTCCCAAAATAGCGCATACGCAAAAGGTTTTAATTGGTTTATCTAATCCTGAAAACTTTTTTGAAGGTACTATTTGAGAAAAAGAAATGGTCAAAAGCATTATTTGAATATGTATGAAAAAATAAATGTAACAAAAAAATTTAGATGACAAAACTGGCGCCACACCAACTAGTTGTGAAGGGTCAGAAAGGATGGAAAGTTCGTGGTGGAAGACTACTAACCAGGCCTCCATTGGAAGTATGTAGTTCAAATCTGGTACCTTAGGGAGGCATTTCGTCACCTAATCCGCAGGAAACACCAATGGCCGATGACAACGAGAAATCGATGGCAAATGGCTGAGTGATCAAGAAGATGAGAACATTGGAAATCTGGGAAGACTTGTTGTCGCTCAGTCTCCAACGACTACCACAGGTTACTTCCAGTGAGCGATCACTGATGATGACCTGTGAGACAACTAATGAGTGAAATAATAATAATGTCCCCTCCCAAATTCACCACCACCCTGATTTAATATCGTAGATGTTTAGTATATTTTCTTAGTTTTTAACCAATGTTCACATTATGGTATGATTGTCTTTCAGTGGTTATGTCAACGTCATTTCCATATTTATGTATTCTGCACTTATATGAAAATGAAGACTATAGCGGAGTACAGGATTCCTAACCATGTAACTGATGAAAATGCGCTACACATTTTGATGAAAAACATGGGGGAAAATGAACGTAGAAGAACAGAAAACCAAAACTTTAAATGTAATTTCTGCATTAAAAGTAATAATTATTTAACTATTTCAACATGTAATCTTGTGGGGAAATTCAGCACCTCAATAAGGGGCACTCTGGATAGGAACAAAGATAAAAATTGTCCTAGTCATGAAAGATTTCTCCTCCACTGGCCGAGGACAGAAAAGGCGAATTGTAGCATCAGAACAGATACTACACTGTGATCTCGTCCCCAAAACCAAGAATTGTTTGTGCTTTACGTTTCTTTAATTGTTTGTTCCCTAAATTACTAATTCAGTTTTATCAGTAGTAGATTGTATATTGCTTTCAAATTACGTAATTTTACATAGATAATATTTATATTTTATATTGAATGTATAAATTTCAGTTTCATTATTAATCGAATTGGGTGCCTTTCTTTGATTTTTAACATGTTTTAATGCTCTTTTTAAAAATGCCGTCATATAGTATTGACAGTAACAGTTCGACAAATCTTATCTACATTTCCTGCAGGCATTTTTCAGTTAACAGGCCTTCTATATCTCGGTGGCCGCGACTCAACACGCTAGGGATGATACACAGTTTAAATATGAACGGTAAAGATATATATGTACGTACACACACTTTATATAAACGGCTATATAACAGGAATACGCGAAAAGAAAATAAGCGAATAAACTAATCAGGAATTACATACAGATATGATTTTTTTTTGCTTTCCACACAATCGCTTATAAAAATACTTTTAAGATTTAAATTAAATTTTCTGTTACCGTAAATCAACGGGCGATAAGTTAATCGATGTCATCTGGCCTTTGTTTTTCGTAAACTCTCTGAAGCATTCATTTCGGTTTTCAATGCTCGCGGTTATTTTTCGGATATCTTTATTAATCTATATATATAAAAATGTAACTCTTGGTTCGTTCGCAATTAATAGTCTAAAAAACCACTGGTCGGATGGCTTCCACGTTTTGGTATAATATGTTTACTATATCCATGTGTGTTTTTATATATTTCTTTTTAATTATAACATTATACTTAATTTTTCTATGATAAATAGGTGGGTTTCTTTGTACCGATAGGCCATTTTTTTATTTAGGGACAATTATTACCGCTTCCTGTCACGTGACCAGTGTTTCCAGTTTAGCGGTTTTCCTGCTAGATCTTGGAGATTTCGTTTGCAATCTAGCGGGGAATTCTAGAAAATCTGGAGATATTTCGCACCCACACACCCACAATTTTAGATTAAAAAATAAAGAAAAGCGCTTGAAATTACTTTAAAACATAAAATAAACTCATTCATGTAAGTAAAAAAAAACGTAGCATTTATTGCCTTTGGTAACAATTATTTATTGATTATTTGTTTTGTTTTTCACCTTTTTTTCGGCTAATCATTCTTAAATCTCGCTATAAAATCGATTTTTCCAAGTACATTTTCGGTGGGGGGTATTCCAACCTCCGAAGTTTATTTTAAAATATGATCTAAGCAATCCCGCTTAATTTAGAAGTATTTAATCGAAAATTGTACAAAGCAAAAAACAACAGCAAAAAAAAACCTATACCAATACAGTAGAATTTAATAATCCACCAACCTAAATACTTTTACCATGCTAAAACAAAGTTTTTTTGTTTTTTTTATTTTTCTGATTTCAAAATATGTTGCACCATTATTGTGATGTTTAATTTGCAGTATATTTCAATTTAACTTTTATTATAAAAAGTTTGAGTTTATGATTTGTTTCTTGCAAAAAAAAATACCCTCTCTGAAAAAAACAGGTGAAACTAGCAGATATAAGGCTTCTGGGGAGCTAACCGCTTCAATATAATTCCAGAAACATATAGTCAGAAAACACGGAACATTTTATATATTGAATATACTATATTTATAATTTTTTTAGTGTAGGAAGTTAAAATATGGAGTTTTTTTTTTGGGGGGGGGTGAATTAGCGATTTTTAAAAATTTCAGATGATAAAAGTTAAAAATCTAGCGATTTTCTGGACATTTCTTTCTCCTGACCTCGCGGATTTTTTTAAATGTCAGAAAAGGATATTTTAGTCTCACAGGCTTAATGTGTTTACAATATCGGTAAATTTTCAATGAGTTTAATCACATGATTATTGATAATGTAATCATGTGATTGAAATTTGATTTAAATTAACCGCACGTGGTCGCTTTGCTATCAAATATTCATCGAAAAATGGTAGGGACAGACAATGAATGCCGACGCTCAAAGTGTATAAACATTTTGACTCCTCCCTTTACTTAAAAATTCACCAAAAATCAGGAAATTAACCAATTTTAATGAAAATTTGAGTATTTATCAAATAATGATCGCAGAATATAATGAACTAATTATTTTTACTTAACTCTTAGTAAAAATGTTTTATCTTGTTGTTTGTTAGTTTTTTCGGTTTATTGGAAAGAGCGTAAAATTTCACATTGATCCTGAAAATATCGTAAAAATAGAATCAATAGAAAAATTTTGATAGATTTATAAAGTTTAAAAATTGAGAAATATTGAGTTCGTAAAATTCATTACTGTTTTTAAATAATAATAAAAAATATTTCTATTACTTTTAAAACAACTTCAGTACTTAATTTTGAAAGTATCATCTATAAAGAAAATAAACAACCCACTTTTAAAGGAGAAATTACGAGTTTTTTTTATATTTTATTCGCAGTTTCGTGTTAGGGGTGTCAAAAATTCCTACAAAAATTCTCATACATCTACTAGATTGGAGTTTTTATTCGTTGTAAACGTACCCGACAACATATAAATGTCGACATTTCCAATGTGAATGGTAAGCTGGACTTATGTAAAAAATATTAAAAAGATATACCAAACTGATTTTTCGTTTAAAAATGGAATTATTTCCCTTTCGTTATTAACTTTTTTTTTCTTTTTTTAATATGTTGTGTTTTATATACATAAAGTACAATTGTGGAATGTTACTGTTTTGATTATATTCGTTTGGGGGGAACAATTAAAAGATTAAGAAAGATTAAAACGGAGTGAAATTTAAGTTTCCGTTCCATTTTTACAACAACCGTAAAACAGCGCATACTCAGCAAGTTTTATCGTAATTTATAAGCATAAAGTTGAAACCCTAAATCAATATTTTATTTATTTTTCTGCAAAAAAAAATGATGGAGGTATTTTTCTGTTTATTTTCTGAACATCTGTTAAAAAAATAATTTGTACATTCTCATGAAAAAAAGAATCAAACGTTTCTCTATATTCACATAACTATTTACAGTGATCATGTAAATCATTCATCTGTCCTTTTTAAAATAAAAATTCCGTTATAAAATAGACAAGTTTACTGCCAAATTTCTTTAAAAAAAAAAAAAAAATTTTCTGAAAAAAAAAAAAAAAACTTTCACCTCACCATTTATGGTGAAAAATTAACCTTTTTTGGTGAAAAAAAAACTTTTATTGATAAAAAAAAATTGCAAAAAATAATAAAAGTAAATAAACGAACAAAATCCAATTTTTCTTGAGAAATGTGTTCAATTTAAACAAACTCAGCCACAGCAACGCGTGGCCAGGTACAGCTAGTAGCATTATATATACATAATATATATATATTATATATATATACATATTGTATATATATATATTATAAATATATAAATATATATTATATAGATACTATATATATATTATATATATAATATATATATGTATATATATTATATATATAATGTATATATATATATTATATATATATATTATATATATTATATATAATATATATTATATATATTATATATATATTAACTATATTATATATATTATATATATATTATATAGATAATATATATATTTCATATATATATTATATATATTATATATATATATTATATATATTATATATATTAAATATATTATATATATATTAATAATATATATATATATTATATATATTATATATATTATATATGCATTATATATATTATATATATATTATATATTGTACATATATTATCTATATATTATATAGATATATTATATATTATATATATATTATGCATTATATATATTAATTATATATATTATATATAATTTATATATATTATATATATTATATCCTATGTATATTATATATTATATATATCACATATATATATTATATATACTATATACATATATAATATATATTATGTATATATATTATATATATATATTATATGTATATTATATATATTATATATATATATTATATATATATTATATGTATTATATATATTATATATATATTGTATATATATAATATATATAATATATATATTATATATATATTATATATTATATATACATTATATAAATATATATTATATATATTATATATATATTATTTAAATACAGATTATATATTATATATATATTATATAAATATATATTATATATATTATATATATTATATAAATATATATTATATATATATTATATATATATATTATAAATATATATTATATATATATTATATATATTATATAAATATATATTATATATATTATATATATTATATATATTATATATATATTATATAAATATATTATATATATTATATAAATATTATATATATTATGTAAATATATATAAAATAAATATATATTATATATATTATATAAATATACATTATATAATTATATATTATATATATTATATAAATATATATATGAATATATATTATATTTATTATATAAATATATATTATATACATATTATATAAATATATTATATATTATATATTATATATATATTATATATATATTATATATTGTATATATTATATATTATATATATGTTATATATTATATATATATTATATATATATCTATATTATATATATTATATATATTATATATATAATATATATATTATATATATTATATATATTGTATATATATTATATATATTATATATATTATATATATTTTATATATGTATATTATATATATATTATATATATAATATGTGTATTATATATATTATATATATATTATATATATTATATATATTATATATATTATATATATTATATATATATATTATATATTTTATATATATTGTATATATATTATATATAATATATATTATAAATATATATTATATATATATTATACATATATTATATATATTATATATATATTATATATATTATCTATATATATTACATATATATTATATATGTATATTATATATTATGTATGCATATTATATATGTATTATATATGTATATTATATATATATTATATATATAGTATATATATTATATATTATATATATTATATATATATTATATATATATTATATATGTATATTTATATTGTACATATATTATATATTATATATATATTATTATATACATTATTTATATATTATATATTATATATATATTATGCATTATATATATTATATATATATGATATATATATTATATCTATAATATTATATATATATTATATATTATATATATTATATATATATTATATATATTATATATATTATATCTATATTATATATATTATATATATATTATACATATATATTATATATATTATATATATTATATATATTATATATATATTATATATATATTATATATATTATATAAATATATATTATATATATTATATATATTATATATATTATATAAATATATATTATATATATTATATATATTATATATATTATAAAAATATACATTATATATATTACATATATTATATAAATATACATTATATATATTATATATATTATCTAAATATATATCATATATATTATATATATCATATAAATGTATATTATATATATTATCTAAATACATATTATTTATATTATATAAATATATATTATATATATTATATAAATATATATATAAATATATATTGTATTCATTATATAAATATATATTATATACATCTTATATAAATATATTATATATATATGATATGTATATTATATATTATATATATTATATATATATTATATATTATATATATATATTATATATATTATATATATATATTATATATATATTATATATATATTATATATATTATATATATTATATATATTATATATATATTATACATATTATATATATATTATATATATTATATATATTATATATATTTTATATATGTATATTATATATATATATTATATATATCATAGATATTATATATATATTATATGTATTTTATATTTTATATTTTTTATATAGGTATTATATATAATATATATTATAAATATATATATTATATATATTATATATATTATATATATTATCTATATAGATTATATATGTATATTACATATTATGTATACATATTATATATATAGTATATATAAATATTATATATATATATATTATATATATTATATATATTATATATTATATATTGGATATATTATATATATTATATATTGGATATATTATATGTATTATATATATGATATATATTATATATATAATATATATTATATTTATATAATATATATTATATATATCTAATATATATTATATATTATATATATTATATATTATATATATATACTGTATATTATATATATTATATATACTATATATATATATATATATTATATATATTATATATAATATATATATTATATATATATATTATATATATTATATATATTATATATATATATTATGTATATAATATATATATATTATATATATATATTATCTATATATCTATAAAAACAGAGATGTGTGTGCCACAGACGATTTCTGATTGGTTAATCCAATAATCACATCTCCTAAAAAAGTATAGTTCTTACGCTCTTAACTTTACCATAAAATATTTTGGTCTTATTTATTGTCCATCTTGGAAGGGTTTAATTTTTTCCTAACTTGCCATTTACAAATTAGAAAAATACGAAACTAACTTACAATCTAAAAATCGAACCTCCGACTCAACGTCCGCCATTCAGAAAGCAAACGCTGGACAGATTATTAGTACTACTACTACTACAAACAATACAGCACGAAAACACGCGCACACACGCACACACACTCACGTCCACTACCGTCCTTGGCTACGTCACGTTGTTATGGCAACACGATAAATACACAGTAAATTTTATTTTCTTCATTTCTACGCAAATATTACGCAAATGTAAATCATATAGAATATCTGTATGAATATAATTACACGTAATAGTTAAATAAAGATGATCATCGTATAAGAGAACCGAAAAAAAAAACTAATAGGGAATTTGTATAAAGTTGTATTTTCTTTTTAAATAAATAGAAAAAAGGGGTGTTGATAAGACTATCGATACTTATACAGTTTAGTGACGACATTAAAAAATGGAAATATTGAAACAAACATTTTATTGTGCGTAACTGTTATAGACTGAAGTTCTCCGAGAAAAAATTTCACTTCATTTGATCAAGTAGTTTGTTCTTACAGCGAAAAACAATTATTTATCACGACGACGTCAACGTGGCCATTTTGGAAATGTACCTAGCAGAATACCTCCATTTTATGCCAAATTTCGCAATCTAGCCTTTTTTTCTCGCCATATTGAGATGCGCACAACACATCTGCAATTTTTTTACGTTTTTTTTTTTTTTAAATCTGGAATTTTTTTGCGTATTTTTTTTTTTTTAAATAAGAATACTATTGAATATGCAAAGAAATTGAAGAATGCAAAGAATTGAAGAATTTTTATACGAGATTATTTTCGAAACATGCCCAGTTGGACACGCATGGATAACTTCGAAACTTCGTTTATTTACTTCTGTTACAAATTAAAAAAAACAAAAAACACTCCAAACATGGCATCTGTCTTCGCAAAAAAAAAAAAAAAAATCTCATTCTGGTGGGGGGGGGGGGAAAGGGCTAGATTGGCCTAAAATGGAGGTATTCTGCTATGTGCGGCAGTTACCTGCCCTTGGGGAATTCCTGGGCCTGCAATAACATTTCCAAAATGGCCACGTTGACGTAGCCGTGATAAATCATTGTTTTTCGCTGTAAAAAAAAAACTACTTGATCAAATGAAGTGAATTTTTTTTCGGAGAACTTCAGTCTATAACAGTTACGTACAATAAAATGTTTGTTTCAATATTTCCATTTTTTAATGTCGTCACTAAACTGTATAAGTACCAGACTATCAATACACACAAAAAAATATAGATTTATTTTTGGGTAAAGTTCCCCTGGGGTTTCCTTTCACTTCAGTAAATAATGGTATTTTGATATATATATGGCGTACTATTATCCTTATATATATGATGTTCATGTTTATATATATGTATAAGTGATAGTGTCTGTGTGTGTCTGTGCGTCTGTGTGCATTTCCCTACGCTAAAACTCTGTCAATTTTAAGCCTACAGATTCGAAATTTGATATACAGGGTACTGAGATTTGGGAAATCGATGTGATAGGTTTTCGACAGAAATTTGGCGATTAAGTGGTCAATATTCAACAACTAGACCTTTGAGAACTCTACCAAACTCCTCCTACAATTTAAGGTCTGAACACGTGATATTTTATATATAGATTCCTTGGACATGGATCTAACTTATTAACTTTACTTGATCCCTAAACAATAAATGTTAAGAGGTCATATTAGGGGTCAAAGTTTAAAAAAATTGACCTTTTTTTTCCTCAGCATACACTTCAAAACACCTGGGCAACGCCGGGCACCGATTGCTAGTATATTATATATATATTGTATATATTTTATGTATATTATATACATAATATATATTATATATATTATATATAATTTATATATTATATATACATATTATATATTTATTATATATATATTGTATATATATATTATATATATTATATATATTATATACATATTATATATATGTATATTACATATTATATGTATTATATATATATTATATATATATTACATGTTATATATATTATATATATTATATATATTATACATATATATTACATATTATATGTATATTATGTATATATATATTATATATATATTGCATATTATATATCTATTATATATATACATTATTTTCTATAATAATTATTAAATACTTACAGACACTAGTGTTTCATCCTTTCAGGACTCATCAGTGCACAGTATCACGATTAACGCCAGTCGAGAGGCTCGAACCCGGGCAAAAAAATCATGTCTTGCTTTATTAGCAAGAACTTGAACCACTAAGCTATCATCAACCGCGAGAGATACAGTTGAAGTAAAACATTTATTCTTATTAAATGCTTTATATATATATATATATATATATATATATATATATATATATATATATATATATATATATATATAGTCATCCACATACAGTACTGTTTCGCTTTTTCACCCCTCATCAGTGCGCCGAGACAAGCAACTACCTCAAGCCAGGATTGAAACCCGTCTGCCTCTACGACAGTCAAGGCTCCTAACCACACCCCCCCCCACACACACATATATATATACATACATATATATGTATATATATGTATATCTATGTATATATATGTATATCTATATATATGTATGCATATATATGGATATATATATATGTATATATATCTATATATTTGTACATATATATGTATATATATGTATGTATATATATATGTATACACATATATATGTATGTATATATATGTATATATATATGTATATATGTACAGTGATGATCATATTTATTGGCACGGTAAAATAAAAGTTAAATTTTGTCTAATAAATTCTTAAAAAGGGATTAAATTAAAGAAAATAACAAAGTATATTATGTATTTTTAACTGGCCTTTCCGATGCAGCAATCGGATTTTAGAAAAAATAAATAACAAAGGAACAACAAACATAATTGCAAAAAACCCTTGTTCAAAATTATTTGCACGGCTTTGTTTTTCTTTTAGTATCAGTATAATATCAATCAATTTCCGGTTTACGTGCTTTCTGAACTTTTTTATAGCCATATTATGCTTGTTTAACGCTAATTCAGTGAATAATTTTTTTCAGATAATTTTTAGATAGCGATTTATTTAAACTATTATAAGTGACTAAATTATAATTTTCAATCGTCATGGTTAAAACTAAGGAACACAGCGAAGACGTCAGGAAGCTTGTTGTAGCATGCCATACCAATGGGGAGGGCTATGATAAGATTTCAAAGAAGCTAAACCTTCCCAAATCCACTGTTAGAGCCATAATAAACAAGTTCAAATCGCAAGGCCACGTTATGAGTTTAGAGGGTAGAGGGAGAAAAAGGATTCTTTCCCCAAGAGATGAACGGAAAATTGTTCGACAAGTAAAACAAAACCCAAGGATCTCTGTTGGGGAGATTGTTGATGAACAGAGCACCTCTGGAGTGAATGCATCTCGACATACAGTTGGTAGAGTTTTGAAGAGAGCTGGTTTAAAAGCATGTCGTCCGAGAAAGACTCCCTTATTGAAGCCTATGCACCTGAAAGCAAGGCTAGCCTTTGCAAAACGTCATATTGATAAAGATGTTGCATTCTGGAAACGTGTTCTATGGACTGACGAAACGAAAATAGAGTTATTTGGCCATAATAAAGTGTCTTATATTTACAGAAAATCTGGCGAAGCTTTCCTGCCTAAGAACACCATACCCACAGTGAAGCACGGTGGAAGCAGTTTGATGTTTTGGGGATCCTTTGCTGCCTCTGGACCAGGGCGACTTGTTAAGGTCACAGGTAGCATAAAAAAGGAAGATTATGTTAAAATATTGGATGAAAACCTGAAAGACTCTGCTAAAGAGCTCTCACTTGGTCGTCGTTGGTGGTTCATGCAAGATAATGACCCAAAGCATTCGGCTAAACTGACTAAGAAATGGCTTGAGGACAATCATATTAATGTTTTGGAGTGGCCATCATAGGAAGCCTAAGAATCTTATTCAATTGGAGGATTATTGTCAGGAAGAGTGGGCTAAAATTACTACTGAAGAGTGCAACAACTTGGTTGTAAACTATGAAAAGCGACTGAGGAAGGTAATCAAGGCCAAAGGCTATACAATTGATTATTAAATAAATCGGGCCAATAATTTTGAACAAGGGTTTTTTGCAATTATGTTTGTTGTTCCTTTGTTATTCATTTTTTCTAAAATCCGATTGCTGCATCGGAAAGGCCAGTTAAAAATACATAATATACTTTGTTATTTTCTTTAATTTAATCCCTTTTTTAGAATTTATTAGACAAAATTTAACTTTTATTTTACCGTGCCAATAAATATGATCATCACTGTATATATATATGTATATATACGTATATATATGTGTATATATATGTATATATATATGTATATGTATGTGTATATATATAGGTATATATATATGCATATATATGTGTGTATATATATGTATATATATGTATATATATATGTATATCTATATGTATATATATATGTATATATATGTATATATACGTATATATATGTATATATATATATATGTGTGTATAGATATATGTATGTATATATGTATATATATGTATATATATGTGTATATTTGTATATAAATATGTGTATATTTGTATATATATGTTTATATATGTATATATATGCATATATATGTGTATATATTTATATATATGTGTGTATATATGTACATATATATGTATATATATGTGTATATATATGTGTATATATATGTATATATATATGTGTGTGTGTGTATATATAGATATATGTTTATATATATATGTATATATATATGTGTATGTATATTTGTGTATATATATGTATATATATGTATATATATATGTATATATATGTATATGTATATGTATGTATATATATATGTATATATATGTATATATATGTATATTTCTATATATATATGTGTGTACATAATGTATATATATGTTATATATATATTGTATATATATATATATATATATATATATATATATATACTAGCAAATTACCAGTCGTTGACTCGGTTAAAAACAGCCTACAGAAAATGGACTCTGATTCATGAAAGTATGGTAGGTTATGTAAAGGAAAGGTTTTAAAGAGATTGCTAGGGGTATCAAAACTAAAGCAAAATATGATGAAAATAAAACTAAAATAGATAAATCCCATAATTTATTATACCATACCTGTTCACACTAAAACACATATCACAATGTTCTGTTGATCATATTAAAAAACCTTGTTAAACTTTGTGACATATTTCCATGCTATGGAGGTCAGGTGCGAACGCAGACCCCACAATTGTATTATACCATCCCTATTTAAGTTAAAACATACTTATCAAAGTACTCTTATGTACATTTATATTAAAGACACTTGTAAATGTTTTTTTTATTTTTTTCCATACTTTGTGGACCAGGCGCGAACGCAGACCCCACAATTTTAATGAAGCACCGTTCTGCCAGATCAAACATACTCAGTCCTGTGTCTCGATACACTATCATTGTATGTAATCTGTTTTTTTAAATAGTCAACCATATAGGAGCCTATTCATGGCCAGACATACACACACACACACATTCAGCTTTATATATATATATATATATATATATATATATATATATATGATAATAATGAGAGTAGTATTCCGACGAAATAGAGATACAAAAAAAGGGACAAACCAAGGTATGTGTTCATAAACGCTTCGTCTTTATTGGAAAATTTCCCCTGGATAAATGAAAGTAAGGAAACAAAACACCAGTACCAAAATTCGAAATTATATTTTTGATGTAAAGAAATCTATGACCTTTTCCAGAAACGAAAAAGTTGTTTGAAATTTTAAGGGGGGAGCATAGCGTTGTGAAAAAGAGTAAGATTTTTTTTATATAACGTCGTATAGCCGTTAATATATTTAAAACGATATGATGCAATTTATATTCTTTTTGGAACAAATATGTCCGTTATAACAGACATGTATATGCAGCCGAAACGAAATGTCTACACTGTTGTTATCTGACCAGTTTACTGATTATATGTATTAATTACCGTAGAAGGCGTCCCCTACAGTGCGAGATAGCTAACCTATGTCTAAAATTTAATTATATTCTTTTAATAGGAGCTTACTTATTGTTGTAGACCCGTGTTAGTGTTACGTTGCGCAGGACCCCAGGTTGGGAATGGTAGTAGTTAGTAGGTTTCCCCGGTGGTAACAAAAACGCAGTAGCCGCTAATTTCATTGATCGTCCGCTAGTTTAACTTGTTTACGACTCGAGCTAAACGGTTGTCATGGCAACTGCTAAGACAGCATGCTTATTTCCCTTTGACCGGGCATTTTTCACTCGCGCTGACTTATCAATTGTCCAGCTTGTCACAACAACGACGGTATCTGAAACAAAGTTTTGACATGCACATAACGATCAGGCGTAATTAAAAACATAAATCAAAGACGTAAGTCACGATTGTTTTTCGTATAAAAATGTATTTTTAACTAAAGCCGTACATAAAGTGTTATCAAATAGTTCATCTCTGCGGCTTGGCTTTCCTTTCATTGAGCGATCGGAGGGGGGGGGAGAACGTGATTTTACTTCGACAATCGCACGTCCTTCGGCGGTCCTCAGACCTGCTTCTTCTCCTCTTGACTCCAAAAATCACATCGTTATATTGACAGGATTTTTGTTCCAGTATTTTTCCACTATTATGATCTCCGCTTGCTTGCCACTGATTGATTAATTCATTCTATTGTCGATAATTGATTCTTCAATTCCCAGGCAAGTTTTAGTTTTGTTTACAAATGCATTGATTGCCTTTGACCCAGATCTCCAGTAACCCATTTTTTCTTAGCCGGGCGACTATTGTTTTTGTTTATTGCACGTGCCTTCACAAACACGTTTCCAGCCTTGACAATTATTGTTTTTCCAGGACATTCCAATCTTTCTTTGTTCTCGCAAAGGAATGTCCCATTCCAGCAAAATATGCGATCTCCCCCACAATCACTTCACTTTGCAAACAAAAAATCGTCGTCCGATTTTTCTATTTACGCCGTAATTATTTTTGTCACTTTGTACTGGTGGAAAATCGATATTCGATGCCCTCCTTTCGAGTTTCTTAAAGGGAGTTTATTTTAACCGTTATGTATCGGATGGTCCCAGACATCCGCTACATAACATTAGGGGTCACAAATAAAAGAAACCACAAGTAGTGTAAAGTGTATAAATATATGTATTTATCATAAAGAATACAAAAGCCACTAAAGTTGTATGAGAGGAACGTGTTCGTAGCATGCGGTTAAACATGCTATGACTGTCTCCATTTAGTCTCTGAAACCAGTGGTAATCATATGACTGGTTCATTCCACTTAGTTCTCAAATAGGGGTGGTTTGTACCCCCAGAACACTTATTAATAGCGATGCATTATTGAAAACTCCATGTTGTTTAATTGTGCTTGAATTTGCGAATTCATTCATAATCTCTATTTTAATAGAACAAGCAGTTCACACCAGAAAAGAGATTCGGTAAAATAATTAATAAGAACACAGTTAAATTTCATTCTCAACCGCTGCCAATCTAAGTAATACTATAACATGTTCTAATAATGGTAAAATAAACAAAATAGTGAATAATAATAGGATTGAATCTGGTGAACTAAATGTAACTGTAGAATACCTAATGAATGTCCATTGGAGGGAAATTGCTTAATTTTTGAAATGATATACAAATGTGAAGTTAAAGTGAACAATAGAAAAAGATATACCTAGGAGGAACTGAATGTTTTTTAAGGACGAAACTATGTTGCATCATTTAAAATTGAACCAGAGAATGAATCAAATCGGGATGAGGTAATGATTGAAATAAGGATAGAAGAGAATTAATTAATAAAAATAAGAAGTGGAACACAACTGCATTAGGTGACTGGGTTAGGGAACTACGTAAGAATAAAAAAAAATTGAATTAAATTGTCCAATAGTAGATAAAGCTAGAAAGTATAAACCGAGTAAATCAAAAAGATGTAGTCTATGATTACTGGAGGCATACCGCATAGTGAACTCTAAAGAGGCAATGTTAAACAAAAAGTTAGCTGTTATACAAAGCTGTCTTCATAGAAATAAATTCCTGTTATCACGCATTAATTCTGATTAAAATAAATTTAAAAAGGAAAATATTACAGAATATATTGAGGATGAAATGCAAATGTGAAAAGAGAATGTTAAATTTAATACTAAGTTTTAAAAATGGTGCAACATATAAATAAATTATTGGATCATTAACTTAACATATAAAAACTAAAATAATTATAACATAAATAAGAGAAATAGAAGTAATTTTAATTTTTATAATCGTTATGGGTAATAGAATAACACCCTAGTAATTTAAATAGCACAAAATAAAAAAAATTAAGATTAAGTAGCTACAAGATATGAAGACAAACAAATTAGGATAGATTAAAATAAATTTTATCAAAATATAAAATTGAAGAAAACTAAGTGAGACATTGAACGAAGATTGTTATAAAGAATATAGTGTTTTGAACAATAAGTTTAAAATAAAACGAAGGTAGTTGATAAATACTAAAGTCAAAATATTAAAATATGAATGCCTGGAATTTCGATGAATTGATAAAAATTGATAAAACGGTTATCTCCCTTAGAACGTAAAGATAGTACGAATGATAATGAAGGGGAAAGATAAAGGAATTAAAATGAAATACTTAGATAATAATAAGAATTGAAAATATGGATTTAAAATTGAAATTATTAGCATAACCAGTATGTGATGGAGATGAATTTTAATTAATACGATTAGAACTAACCCTTTAATTACAGTTCCTTCTTAAGAAATAACATGTTAAGCAAAATTAATTAGTAGATCGTAAAATGTAAAGAAAGTTTATATGAAACTATCGTAGATTGAGGAAGAATAGTGGAACATTACAGTAAAAACTAGAATTTGAAAGTGTAGATTAGTATTTGAGAAATAGATCAATTAAATAAATAAATTGGGAAATCAAAATTATTATTAAAATAAAATGAAATTATTATTAAAATAAAATTATAGTGTTAAAAAAGCTTCAACCAGAACTTGCTCCCATACTTACGAAACTATTTAAGCACTGCCTTAAGGAGAAGTGCTTTCCGACTCCCTGGAAGACCTCATCAGTTTGCCCTGTATTTAAGAATTCAGGTGATAAGTTATCTCCCTCTCAGTACAGACCAATAAGTCTCCTGTGTGTTATGAGTAAGTTGCTGGAATTCATATTAAATAGAGAAATAGTCAACCACCTCAGCAGGAACAACCTTCTTAGTGACACACAATATGGTTTCCGCTCTCATAGATCTACTGCAGATGTGCTGACGGTTATATCCCACGGGATTAGTGAATCTCTTGACAAAGGCTTCCTTTCTAGGGCAATTGCTCTTGACATATCAAAGGCCTTCGATAAGGTATGGCATAAGGGTCTACTTCACAAGATTTCCAGCTACGGTATAACTGGAAATGTTTTCTCAATCATTAAATCATTTCTCTCCGATAGGCTCATAAGAGTAGTGGTAGATGGACAAAAATCGGAGGCCTGCAATATAAATGCTAGAGTCCCTCAGGGGTCAATCCTAGGCCCAACTCTCTTCCTGATCTACATCAATAATCTCCCTAAACACATACTTAAATCATTCGTTGACATCTATGCTGATGACACGGCCATCTACGGCAACACATCAAAGGCTGTAAATGACAAAGTTCTCTCTGATTCTCTCTCCTCTGATCTCGAGCGCGTGGTTCAGTGGGGGAAGATGTGGCTGGTTACCTTCAATGCATCCAAAACCAAACTCCTATCCTTACATCATCAACGCTCTGATCCCCATCTGGCATCAATTATGATGGATGGCTCTCGTCTGGATGAGGCCCCGTGTTTTGACAAGCTTCTGGGTTTGACCTTTACTCCTGATCTGAAATGGAACACGTACATCAAGTCTGTTGCCAAGGTCGCTGGAAAGATGGTGGGATCCTTCTACCACTCCTGAAGATATCTCACTACTGATGCAATTCTATATCTATATAAAAGCCAAGTACGTCCAAGGATGGAATACTGTTGCCATATCTGGGCAGGAGCTGCAAAAAAACAGCCTATCATGCCTTGACAAAGTACAAAATAGACTCCGTGGCTTAGTGGGGGATGTCCTTTTCTCTACCCTGAAACCTCTCTCCCACAGAAGAGACGTTGTGAGCCTATCCTTGTTTTATCGTTATTTCCATGGCAGGTGCTCGTCTGAACTCCAATCTCTGGTCCCCCCCTCGCCAATCTTTCACGAAAAACACCCGTCTAGCTGAATCCACTGTGAAAAATTTCCGCCACTCTATATCTGTGCCTAAATCAAAACGCGGATTCCATGAGCAAAGCTTCTTTCTTAGAACTGCACGCCTGTGGAACTCTGTTCCGTCTCTCTGCTTCCCACCGGACTACAACTTGGATGTCTTCAAGTCCAATGTTAACAAATTCCTAATGAACCGCCCCCTTAAGTAAACACTTCATCAAATCTCCACACTAACGTAATGTACTTGCAATAACCCTTATCCCTGAGTGGCTTCCGGGCCTTGATAAGTGGTGATCACTGTGTAAAAAAAAAACATGCTGAAGATTAAATTAATATTAAAATATTTAAATACCATTTAAATATTAATATATTAAAATGTTGAAATATCATTGAAAAAGTAGAAATACGAAAATCGGGTGATTACTAAATTCGAAGGTTATCAAAAAAAAAAAGAATTTATATGAGTGAAGTAGAGGTACGTACAACTGCTTGTATTTTTTTTAAATATAAATTATGAATATATATAAATATATTCGTAATTTATATAAAAAAAAAGCAATGTATAAATAGTGTATTTTGTTGTCAGAAGAGTAGCTGTTTGGGAATATTTTTGGAATGATATAATATTTAAAATTGTCAAAATGGTTATGAAACAATTGTAATGTATATGAAAATACACAATATAGTGTTCTCATTTTATATTTTTGCTGTCTTGATTTTTGCGAAAATATTATTTGCATGCTCACTTATCAAAACTGATAATCAATAAGCTACAATTAAGAGTCGATTAATTTTGACTTTGATTTGATGCGTATATGAACATTACCGGAATTTGAATATATTAAAATTTTGGTCCCTTGTCGAGATGAAGTAGGTTAATTCCACAGGCAGATTTCGTCAGGGTTTGCTTGATCTATGTTTGTTAATAGACTCTATTGTGTGCGAGGCGTTTGCTGAGTTGGCAGAGTGCTTGCCTCGCACGCAAGAAGCTCGGATTTCAGGTCCCGGGTTCGCGTATGTCTAACTGATGAGCCCAAATAAGGGCGAAACTCGAGTCTTGGACTTCCAGTTTGTTGGATGTCATGGCTCTTGTTAGCTGCGACGTTGTTTGACTTTGGAAATAATTATATATATATATATATATATATATATATATATATATATATATGCGTGTGTGTGTAATGACAGCAAGATACGTAGTAAAGAAACGAGTTGAACGTTTAAAACATCTTTTAGTGCATTAGATTTAACTCTCAAACTCTCCGTTTTTCTTTCTCTATTATTGCAAATTCGAGAAAAAAAGTCATTCGGATTGAATAAATATTACCATTGTAATAGGGCCACTGACGCTGGGTTCGTAGCAGGAGCCATATGTAAATGACTAAGCTGGCTGCGCGATGTGACGTCGTAGCAGAAATAGAAAGGAAACACGTGCTCAGAGCAAGAGGTATTCGAGACGTATTCGACGTGGGGAGGATTCGAGACGTGTAACACAAGAGAGTGAGGAAGGAAGTGTTCGAGACATGTTCGAGACACGTGGGTGGCGTTACAGAGATACGAAAAGTCACAGTCGGCCGGAAAAGTAGAAATGAATTGTTTAAGTAGGTTAGAAAAAATGTGTTATTGGAAATACCTGATATAAAGGTTTCGTTAAAAAAAGAAAAAAAGTGCGTCGAGTTTCGTTCTTTCTTCTGCTTCCTTGCGAATGAGTCTACAACGGTTTAGGTCTGTTAACATGTTAACGACTACATTATAATATCATCGGGTTGCTTAAAAACTCTTAACTCATAAAAGTTGTCTTATTTGTCATAAATAAAGTAAAGTAGAACGTCTTTTTTTGTTGTTCATGGGTGTTTGGTGCGAACGAAGGAACACGTTGTTATAATGCCATCGTTGGATTCCACGTAAGATATTACTCAAGGAAAAGTATGCTTGTATTAGTAGACTGTGTTTTAAATTCAATTATATCGTAGGACAGAAAAAATACAAAACACATTCTATTAGAATACATGTTTTATGCGTTAATGCTTGCAGATGTTTGTGTATGTATGTATGTATGTATGTATGTGTGTATGTGTGTGTGTATGTGTGTATGTGTGTGTGTATGTATGTGTGTGTCTATGTGTGTGTGTGTGATTTTTACAACTAACTCAAAGGTAAGAAATTCTTGACAAAGAAAATGGGGTCAATTTTTACGACGTCCCCAGTGTATTATAAACACTCCAACCTCCCCCATGTTAAGAACGGCTTTCGGAATAAACACTTCCCCTCCCAACATCCCCATGTTAAGAACGGCTTTCGGGGTTGGGGGAGTTTATTCCGAAAGCTGTTCTTAACATGGGGAGTTTTTGGGAGGGCTTATAATGCGCTGAGGCACGTCGTAAAAATTGACCGAAAATGGTAAGTCCTAAATACCAATTTGGGAGAGACGCTTCAATTTCCATCCCCACCCCACCAACACCGCCACCACCGCGGTCAAACTTCCCCGTAAGTATAACGGAATGAATTCACCTGGCAGATGCGTCGTATCTAATTAGACGTTGCCCCCGGCGGCGTTGTCATTATAGATGTTCATCTTGTCTTTTACGGATGCCTTACTAAAATAAAAAAAAAAAGTTCATAAAAACAAATACGTATTCCATATGGTGTTCGACTACTTTAAGATGCTTTTTTTATGCCAGACTAAATCCACTGTCAGATGCGATACTCTTTGAGTAGCAAAACATCCTACTTAATAAAAACAATCTTACGGTTATTTATTTTCAAAGCTGATCTTTCAGCCGGATATGCCGTAAATTGGCATTTAGTTGCTTCCCACTGCAGCAAAATGTGGCACAAGGCCGACAAGAGGAGAAAACGAGCTCTCTCTAGTGAAGAGGGGACAATCTGGTCAATAACAAATATTGCCGACAACTAGCCCGTCGATATTACCCTTGGACGGCTGGCGATAAACCAAATCCTGCACACAAGCGATGAGCAAATTCATGTCATGTGATCTACTATTTGCTCCCCCTCCCCGGCTTCCCTCAAAATTTATTTAATTCACATCATCGCCTTTATACTCAGAACTTACACTTGCAGCTTTATTTGAAAACTTTTATTGAAAAAGAAAATCAATTCAGGTAACTTGATTTTGTAGTAGAGCTGATATCTATTCAATGTAGACGCCTTTAGCCTTAATAACCGCCTCTATACGAGACCGAAGCTGGAGGCATGCCTTTTCCACAACCGCCGGCGATTGGTGTTGTGGGATGTCATGTTGGTGATGTTCTCAACATATGACCAAACGAAATAGTCCAATGAATTTAGATCGAGGGAGATGGGGGTACAGTGAGAGAAGAGTACAAAATCGTAGCACTCCTACTGAAGTCAAGCCTGTTTTTTTTTTTGTTTTGTTTTTTGTTTTTTTGTTTTTTGGACTTATGGGCCGGCGCCGGTCCTGCTGCCACACCCAGGATCTGTCAGCGGCCACCTGAGTGCATCAGAGGATCACCACACTCCTCAGAAAATCCAGGCACATTTTGGTGTTGACTTTCAAGCCGACTTCGAAGATGTGAGGTGGCATGATGTGTCCCTCACTTGAAATCAAAAACCATAACCATAGCCGGAAACTTCGTTAAGCTGTGCTCTCAAATGTTGAACCGTCAGATTTGCATTTTGAGGGTGCTGGCAATGGTCCTGTTGTCATGACTTGGATCGGTAGAGAGCATGGCTTTTACAGCGGCGCATCTCCGATCTCGCTCGATGACCATTGTGTCACTTTCAAACATGATAGAAGGTTCCTATTGCTTTGGGATTTGTACACAACTGGCCAACTAGTAGATCCTCTGCCACAAAAAATAAAAAGAAAAAAGAAAACCGGTTTTCGTCAAACGGAAATGGAATCATATAGTCTTTCTCTATAGCGACGATTTTATCGTTCCACCCTGTATTAGCTTTGGGAAGTGAGGAGAAAAGTGAATTCCAATGAAGCAGGGCAGGAAACAGTGCAAGCAATTAGAGCCGTTTGCTTTTAACGTTCATAGGAATCACTTCCCGAATCAGTCACCACAGAACTTGTAATCAAAATGTTTGCTAAGTCTGCGAGGTGTTGAAATTTATATTAAAGTGGCGTGGCCCCTGATTTCAGTGGAGTTAATCTCAGAAGCATCTTGAAATAGATCCAAGAACCACAGTGACATTTAATATGAATTGGGGTAAAAAGTTTTTATTTTAGCGAAGGAAGAAAATTAATATATATATATATATATATATATATATATATATATATATATATATATATATATATATATATATATTTAAATAAGGGAGTAATCACCAACAATGTGTCTTTTTTAACATTATTTTATTATTCCGTGTCTTGGTTTTTCATTGGGAATTATGTTTGGATCATTGTAATCATGTTTTTAAGTCATTGAAATCGTTTTTACGCGCGTTTCAGACGTTCTGTGATGCGTCCTCATCAGAAATTATTATCAAATGTGTTGGAGATGTAAAAATGGCGATTTTCGTAGTTTATTTGAAGTTTTTCCAAGGGGTGGAGGCTTGTAAGTGTTTATTATTCATTGGCATGCTCAATTTTTATTACTCTTTTATTGCTCTTTTATTGGGCTTGTTGAGGGAGACAGCTGACCTGGCTATCTCTTTCTGCTAATGTTTTTTTCTTCTCCTTTAGGGTGGGGTAGGGTGTGTGTGTGTGTGTGTGTGTGTGTGTGTGTGTGTGTGTGTGTGTGTGTGTGCGTGTGCGTGTGTGTGTTTGTGTTACATATATATAATGAAATCAAGGGAGATGCAGTGTTTACCTGATATAAGCAATGGTAAACTTCAATCTATTAAAAATACCAGTATTTATATATAGATATTTTAATCCCAACCAAATAGTAAAAAAAGCTCAATACACACACAATAGTGGGTAGGGCTTATTATATTATTTTCAAATTAAGCCAACGATGGAGGGTGACATGTTGGCTTTTCTGTCCATCTAATTTCTCGAATCCACTTAAGTGGAGATCAACTGTACTTTCTTTGGACTACTACGATAACTGCAAAAACAATTTCCATGAATTTAAGCTGTATTGCCAACCGGACTAATTCTACTCAACTGGATTTAAATTTGGATTATTTCATTCTTTCTCAAGATTATTTTCTATTTTCGGGTAAGAATCTTCATGCAAGCCGCAAGTTTATTCAGGGTTTGTTTTTGTTTTTATTTTTCTACATCTCCTACCGTTTTCACTCGTTGTTTTAAAAGGACATGCACATTTTTTTTTTTTTGCAATTTATGACTATAATAATTTTCGGTTTCATTTAATGACGTAACCAGCAAATTCTAGCATTGCTAAAAATATAATTTGTTGATTTCTTTCTGTCCTCTGATTAGAAGAATAGAAATAATAGCATTCTTTGAAACTCTGCGGAATAAGGACTTTGAAAATTGTTTTTTGTGGTATTCAGTTGAACAATGAATTTAATTATAAATTGCAACTTACACTTTTAATTTCTTTTCTCTGAAACACACACACAGACATATATATATATATATATATATATATATATATATATATATATATATATATATATATGATCAGAAAATCTATACATAAGTAAAAGAAATGTAGAATTGCCTCCCCTTAACAGTTAACATAATTAATGTAAACGTTAAGAGCGTTTCAATTTTATAAAAAATTTAAACACAACAGCCATTTTACAATTGACAGCCGAGAGAGTAGATATACGTTTCTTCACTGACGATGAGTGATGCACTCGAAATGACCTATGGAATAAATACCATCCAAAGTTGAAAGACAAAAAAAGAAAGAAAAAGTGTGTGTGTGTGGGGGGGATCATTTATTTTAATTGAAAATGTACTCATCCTCGGCGGGTTGAACCGGCTTCCTACAAAGAAGAAAGTTTCATGGAAATACCAAATTCACAAGCGATATCCATTCGCTTGCAAATACATGCCAGGGACAATGATGACGTTAACTTTTTGCAGTTCTTGCAGCGAGGTGTCACCGTCCTCCTACATACAGGTACATACTGGTGTTCCCAAATGATCACACATTAGGTACGGATGAGGCTCAACATTTCTTTACTCTGATGATCAAACAGGAACCGGTGTGTCAACGCAATTAGGTCGCATATCTTCTATCTTAAGTGACAATGCATATATGATTATGCAATGCAGTCTATATATGAAATGTGAAGGTAGGAATCTTACCGATTGCGTGTGCAACGAGACTGTTTTAACTGAAACGAAAGGATCTCCTTTTATTTGGCCTTTAGTCCTTAGATTCCAGTAGTGATGGTTCTGACAAAGGAGAAAGAATTACTATTTTTCTGAGGCAGAAATACTTATCGATTGCTAGTTTTTACCCTGAAATTGCATTTATTTTTAGCTCTTTACATCAAGTGGCTTAATAACGTGCCTGGAACGATTGACTTGGATTTAATTTATAACGGGGAACTGAAGGAATGTGACTTAGGAACTGGGGCTTTAAAGAGATCCCTGATAATATTTTTGTATGTTTCTGTATTTTTTGGTCATCATCATACCGTATGAGTTTCCCCGATAATTTTGTAGCCAGAATTCTTTTTAGGAAGACATCGGGGGCCACGTGAATGTTTCCAACATCTTAAGTGAAAACGTTTCTTCTTTTTTTTTGTGGAACGTACTGGATTCGAACTCGGGACACCCAGGTCGCCAGTCTGTGTCGTTAAACACCGTCATCTCTCAATTATTTTTAGCTGAGGCTTGATAATTCGTATTATTCGGATTTTTTCGGGTTACTGCTATCTTAACAATACGATTTATTAATTTTTTTTTTTGTCATGAAATTTATAAGTTAACCCGGAATTAATACGTTTACAAATATACTTACGCCAAATAGATTGTAGCCTTAGAAGCATTTACATCCGCCTAGAACTAATGCATTTTAATGCCTTACTAAGCGAGAACAATGGCGATCCTCTCTCTCTTTTGTTATCTGACTTGAACTCTTGAAGTGTTTTTAATAAGAAGCATTATTAATAATTTGAATTACCCGGCTCTCAAGTGCATTGTACTACTTGACATTTTTATTAGAATTTTTATCTGAAAGGTTAAAGGTTAAGGCGTTTGGATAGTGTGGTAATGGCGTGAGTGTAACGAATGTGGAAATTAAGATAAACAATGTTACTATTCAAAAGAAAACTAGTTTTTTTTTTGTTTTTTTTAAAAAAAGCACGGTTCCGAAACAGAGCTTTATAAATAATGAAAGGAGACACGGAATTAATTTAAATTGCCTGTTGACTAGGATCGAAGAGTAGTATCTGTTCGCATTTTTCAAAACTCGATCAGTGGAGGAGAAATCCTTCTATATTGAGGCAATTTTTTGCGTTCCTTTCCAGAGTGCCTTTTTTTAGGGAGATGGATATTCCCCACATTAAAAACCGACATTTTGTCTAATTCCGCCCCTGTGAAGAGGCAAGTGAATAGAAACAATCAGATTGCACGGATCTGTTTGCAATTTCAGTTTGCACACGCACAAATATATATATATATATATATATATATATATATATATATATATGTGCACACACAGTCCTTGTCAAAATCATAAGACCACTTAAGAAAGTAAGCATTTACGCATATTATCGAATTTTTAATCAAACAAATGCTTGAAACCATTGCCAAAAGGGAAAATATGATGAAAAAAAAAAAAAAATGAAATCTGCTTCATTCGGAACCTTAACCCTGATCTAATAATTATTAGAAAGGTTATTGGAAAGGTTTCTGTGCTTTTTCTTTGAATGGAAAATTATTTGTTAAGAAAAAAATATTGATCAGAGGATATGGAAACATTTAAAGTTCGCAGAAATATAAGAACAAAAAAAAAATTACTTATTTTAGTGTTTATATACGTTCTACCCTAAAGAAAAGTCACTGAATCAAACCCTCACGTGTGATATCCGTCTTATGCAGTCGTATTTTATTATTGAAAGGTTCTACAGTTATATTTCCAAAATTTTTGTATTTACGTTCAAAATAAAATTAAGAAGTCAAACAAAAACGCATGAGATTATTTCTAAAATCTTTGTAATAAAAAAAACAGCGTAATATTTAATTAGATTCACTTATGAAAGTTTTAAAGCATAATTTATTAAACTAACAAGACCCACAAGACAAATTAACTAAAAAAACAAAAAAAGCAATAAACAGTGGGGGACGATAAAAGTGTCGCCCTTAAGAAAACAACACTACAGCTTTATTTTAACACTTTTATTGAAAAAAATCAAGTCAGTTAACTAAATTATGTAGCAGAGCTGACATCTGTTCAATGCAGCCGTCTCCAGCCTCAATCACCGCTTCGATATAGGTTGGGACTGGGAGCATACCTTTTCCACAAACGCTGACGGAGGCTGGAGGAATACTCGACGGATGGCGGCGATCAGGCTGGCTTTGATGTTGTAGGAGGTCATGTTGGTGATGTTCTTGACGTATGACCAAACGAAGTAGTCCAGCGGATTTAGGTCAGGGGAGGAGGGGGCAGTGAGAGAAGGGTAGAAAATCGTAGCACTCTTTCTGACGCCAAGTCTGGGGCTCTTTGAACTTGTGGGCCGGCGCCGAGTTCTGCTGCCACATTTAGTGTCTGTCAGAGGGTATCTGCTTGCACCAGAGGATCACTACGCTCTCCAGTACATCCAGTTGCACTTTGGTGTTGACTTCCAGGCCGACTTCGAAGATATCAGTTGGCATGGTGTGGCCCTCACTTGAAACCACACTAAAGACCATAACTACATGTTTTGATTTCGATTCTAGCTGATGGCACGTAAGTCGCCTTTTAACTGTTGAAATCATTACTATATATTAGGTACAATATAATAATCAACAGTGTCATGACTATATAATAATAAATAAGCAGTCTTCATGAATTAATACATTTTATTTAAGCGTATTTTACGACCGGGCCATGACAGGCGGCTAAAGATGTATATTAGGTAGATTGGCTCTATAATAATAAATACGAAATTTGCATACATTAAAATACATTAAAATATCATATTTAAGTGTATTTTACGACCGGGCAACGCCAATCGGCTTGCTAGTTTTGTTTAATAATAAAAAAGAATAATCAATAATTAAAGACTCAGACAATCAGAAGAAAGAGTTCAGTTAGCAAGAAACAAGACATCCAGTGAGCACAATATTACGCCTCCTTCCTCTGCTTTTTGAGGTTCAGAGTTGCAAACGATAATTCTACTATTAACACTAAACTGCATTACATTACAGGCATAATTTATTTCAGATCCTGGCAACAGGACTTTTATTTGTAGTGTTTGCTGTTGTGGTAATCGCCAAATCGGAAGTGACATAGATTTAAATTAAGGCTGGACAATCGAAAAGTGGGATGACTTTCGAAAATATCTGAGAAAAGTGCTCGGTTGAGGATGAACGAATTAATGTTTTTGAACAATTTTTTTATATTTATCGTCCGAAGGGTCGATCTTCAAAACGATACTGATCTTGTGAAAATCTGTTGCCTCTGTCGAAAATTTTAGGCCGACATACATACATACATACATACATACATACATACATGCATGCATACATTTAAACAGACAGGTGAGGTTTATATTATAGAAGATGATTAGCAGAGTCCATTATGGGTAAATAGTTAAGTCCCTATAGCACTTACTTCACTAGTTAATTTCCCATGTAAGGCCAGAGGAAAGGAAAACATTCCATTTACAACAGAACAATGCCAGGTCACGCATAAGTTAGAAAACAACAGAATTTATGATAAAATTCGACTGGACAGTGTTGTTTCACCTAATGATCCAACCGTGGACCGTCAGACTTCCGGCTTGGGACCATCAGATTTCCACTTGTTCGGATCTCTAAAAGACGCATTACGTGAATAATATTTTTTTCTGACAACAACACTGTAATAACAACCGGGAAGAAATGGACTGTCTCGGCAGATGCTGTCTTTTATGACCGAGGCAT
>NC_136495.1:116358481-116370981 GCF_053919585.1 Euprymna scolopes
TCGTAGATGTTTACTATATTTTCTTAGTTTTTAATCAATGTTCACATTATGGTATGATTGTCTTTTAGTAGTTATGTCAACGTCATTTCAGTATTCATGTATTCTGCACTGATATGAAAATGAAGACTATAGCGGAGTATAGGATTCCTAACCATGTAACTGATGAAAATACGCTGCACATTTTGATGAAAAACATGGGGGAAAAATGAACATAGAAGAACAGAAAACCAAAACTTTAAATATAATTTCTGTATTAAAAGTAATAGTTATTTAAATATTTCAACATATAATCTTGTGGGGAAAATCCAGCTCCTCAATAAGGGGCACTCTGGATAGGAACGAAAATAAAAATTGTCCTAGTCATGAAAGATTTCTCCTCCATCGGCTGAGGACAGAAAAGGTGAATTGTAGCATCAGAACAGATACTACTACACTGTGGTCTTGTCCCGAAGGCCAAGAATTGCTTGTGTTTTATATTTCTTTAATTGTTTGTTCCCTAAATTCAAAATTCAGTTTTATCAGTATTAGATTGTATATTGCTTTAAAATTACGTAATTTTTACATAGATAATATTTATATTTTATATTGAATAAAGTTCAGTTTCATTATTAATCGAATTGGGTTCCTTTCCTTTCTTTTTTAACATATTTTAATGATCTTTTTAAAAATGCCGTCATATAGTATCGACAGTCACAGTTCGACAAATCTTACCTACATTGCCTGCAGGCATTTTTCAGTCACAGGCCTTCTATATCTCGGTGGCCGTGGTGTTAGTGACTTCCATACAAGATGTCTCCGATCAATCATTAGTGTGTCATGGAAGAGCAGAATGACAAATGATGAGCTTTTCAGATGGACAAGTTTAGGTGCACTTTCCTAGAGACTTAATTTATGAGAGTTCGGTGGGCAGGTCATATAAACTGAACGTCATGTGAATGCCTACCTCACGATGAATTGCATGGCGTTTTGAAAAAGCATACTCGACCTGTCGGTCGTCTGCGTCTCAGATTCAAGGATATTCTAAAGCGATATCTCAGGGATTTTGTTGTGGAATGTGAGCGATGGACAGCAGTATCCCGGGATCGGGATGCTTGGTGAGACAAAATTTATACCGAGAAAGAGAGAGATGAGATGTAAAATCTCAAAAAACTCCAAATACGTTGATCCAATATGCTATAATTTTGACCTCTTGTGACATGACCCTCCTAGAGAGCGATTGGGCTCCCCACTGAGGGGAGGATGAGACTCCTGAAACATTAGAGAATGCCGGGCAGATATGATTGTTTTATTCATTGATTATTGTTGAGTGCCCGGGAGACAGCTACCAGACCCGGCTGAAAGAAAGATTTGATTTATTTTATGAAAATGACAATTGCATGTAACTGTGAGAGTCGTAACGAAAACATAATTTTATTTCCGATGCCAACGAGTGTTGACTCAGGTTTGTTTGGCATCTGAGTGCAGTTACTAGACCGAGAGATCACGGGGCTAACCTTTCGATCGTGATAATAGTTCCTGCAATCCAAAGGTGCCACCGAGGTGGCATAACTAGTTGCGATTGGTCCAGAAAGTGCCCCAGCCTACCCATCACCTCACTACATAAACGAGTCTGCGCACCGAAATTGGCAGATCGAGCTGAGATTTTAAGAATAAAATACAATCGAAGGGTCGTCAGCCCTCCCCTCTTCCCCGTATCCTTTCATAAGAGAGAGAAGTCAATCTATTGTTATATTCTTTTGGGCTCAAAAAAATACGGAAAATTGTATATATTTTGTACATCTATCTTGAATTAACCAGTAGAATAGATAATCGAGTCTGTCTTTCTTTTTTGTGCATGAGATTGATTTCCTTCCAGCATGGCAGATGGAGGAAGCAGCGGCATATTAACCCGAAGATGAAACTGACTCCAACCAAATCGATTGGCGGGTCCTAGTATGCTGAGATACCTTACGAAGGATCTACTGCGAGGGACGAGCACGGTTCATATTTGGGTGACCTGTGACGGGGATAGCTTCACATGTAGAGCCGGTTAACCAGTATCGGACCACATCTATAGCCTTGATCTTTTCAAGACTAATATATATAAGCATCCCCTGCCTTTGCGCTAATCATCTTCCATTCTATGTCTTATATCAAGTATCTGGTGTGATATTCGTAAAGAATAATGTATATATTTTCAAGAAATAATACGAAAGTCGTCCCAAAAGTAATGCCTCCTAATTTTTTAACTCCAAAAGGAGAAGAGCTTCGAAATCGTGAGCGGTACCATTAAAAGAACAACCTTTTATGCTCCAGAATTTATTTTCTTACATAGTCACCTCCATTCTCAATGCACTTCTGTCTGGAATTCAATGACGCATCTCTGCTTTTGGCGCATGCCCATGACAGAGGCTGCTTTCTTAGAGTCTCACGTCGTAAATATCTTCAGCAGAGCGATGAAGCTTCCAGGTCATGAATGCATAAGTTGAATCATCATAACAATGTAACTTGCAGTCTCCTCTGATCCATTCAAGCGGAATAAAAAAAGAAAATAGGAGACATTGCTTTACGAACACTCCTCGTATATTGATATTTTGAAATATGGTTTCATGTTTGAATTATTATTACAAAGTTTTGGAAACGCAAAGCGATATGGTTTGTTGTTTTTCTTAAAAATAAATTATTTATTTACCTTAAATATATAAACGGACAAGCTGCCGACCTAGCAGGTGTTTTTTTTCAAGTCATTACAGTTTCTTTTGTTGTTGTTCGTGGATAATAGTCCGTTAGTGTGTTGATCACAGAAACTGAATATCTGCTCCTAATGAAACGATATATTAGAAGTGTGAAATATAATTTCTTATTTCATTTATTATTAGAAATTTGGCGAAGTTGTATGAATTGCACTATTACTTTATTCAACGTACATTTATTTCTCTACAGTCGACTTGGGCCGTTGTTACGTCTGATGATACGTGTTGCTGGTTTAATATTACCTAAAAAATTATCAACGGACGAAGTATAATCTTTAACTTCTATTTAACAATTTACAGATTAAATGGTAATGTAGGAGTTGCTTAATACGTAAGGATTAGTGATGCGATGATTCAAAAATGTTTCGGGCAGTTTTTACGTCTAATGTGTTATTGGTTTCATAACAACTAAAAAAATTATCAATGGACGAAGCACAACCTTTAATATTCATTTAACAACTTACAGATTAAATGGTAATGTGGTAGCTGTTGTATGAATAATGGTTTACACTGTGTGACGCGATATGCGTTTTTATTTACCTATCATCTACTCAAGGGCGATAACTCTGCCTTCTTATGCCACAGGGAAATAACTCTGTTTTTTTTTGTTTTTGTTTTTTAGATTATCATGATACCTAATATCAATGGATAAAAAATTTCAGTGTTTCATTTTAAAATTATTTTCTTATATATTTCAATTTTATTTGATTACCATTCGAGCACAGGTACTAGTGTTATAGCAAGAATTAGAAGTGGATGGAGTAAGTTATGGGAAAATTCTTCCATTACTTAAGTTTCCATTGCCAACAAAGGGAAGGGTATATCAAGCATGGGTACGCTGTTTAATGATGTATGTAAGTGAGACCTGGTTACTGATGGTTGAGGATGTGCGTTGCATGGAGAGAAATGATATAAGTATGATGCGATGGATGTTTAATGTGATTCTGAAAAAAACACGTTTAGATCTGATAATCTGGAAGGAAGAGTAGATCTTGACAATATAGGGTTATACACGCAAAACTGTAAACTTTGATGGTTGAAAGTATGGCTGAGACTTCCTGGCTTTGTCAATAAAGAACAAATGAGCTAGCAACGTCAAGCTGTAGAGGAATGCCAGTGATGAAGTCATAATGCTACACTTGAAAGAAAGAGGGATAAATATAAAGACCTGGCCAGAGATAGGTTGCGTTAGAAATTCAATTTCTAAAATCTACCAAACACATGCCAGCATGTAAAATGGATGTCGTTGTTATTGTTGTTGTTAATGATGATGATGACGACGACGATGATGATGACGATGACGATGACGATGATGATGATGATGATGATGATGATGATGATGACGACGACGACGACTTTCTTCCTGCATTTGTCAATAATGTCAACGTGATGGTTAGGCATTAGTTTGGGTGCAAAGGAACCGTCTCTTGAGCTGGAGGGAAAAGGTCAATGAGACCTGCCTAAAGCTGACGAAAATGGTGCTGCTCTTGTAATGGATGGCATTAAAAGTGATTCTTGTTGAACAGGTTGGTAACATAAATGTCCTATCCACCGTATCATCAATCTAAAATGCGTGGGTGGAAGTTTGGTCGAGTAATTGCTGGATCCAAATGTGTACTTCTAAAAGCTGTCTTTACCGTTTAACAAATAGATGCTCTGCCATCTTCTTTCCTGTTCAGATAAGAAATTTAAAATAACTTTCAGAAGATAATCAAATATTCCTTTGATCCATAAACGTTTTGGCGATTTAGCGTGTTTACCTATCTAAACGACTTCCGGTTACGACACTTCTCGGAAGTCTGAGCTCCAATCTATTTTCTCTTTTCGCCAAACTTTACACAAAAAACATTCGATTAGCTACAACCACTATCAATAATTTCCTCCACTTTCTATTTGTTCCTAAATCTAGATGCAGATTCCATGAACAAAGCTTCTTTCCTGAAGTTGCCTGCTTGT
The DNA here is from genome assembly GCF_053919585.1 of Euprymna scolopes. Taxonomy (NCBI): domain Eukaryota; kingdom Metazoa; phylum Mollusca; class Cephalopoda; order Sepiida; family Sepiolidae; genus Euprymna; species Euprymna scolopes. The sequence continues at coordinate 116,363,170 of NC_136495.1, forward strand.
GGAACACTGTTCTATTGGCCTGCTTCCCGGCCGACTACAATATGTAAGCCTTCAAGTCCAATGTACATAAGTTCCTGTTGAGCTGTCCCCTTTAATAATCCAAAATCTATTCCATCTACACCATTAACGATTAGTACACTACTACGTTACATTCATTAACTCTTATCCTCGAGTGGCCTTCAGGTCTTAGAAAGTGATGCCTTGCAAACAAAAATAATATGTAGACGGTGTTACTTAATTTGTCGACTCTGTCGAAAATGGGGGTCAAAACATAAGGATATCCATGTACTGAATAAAAAAAATAATACTGAAAGTATTTTTAAATATAATAAATTAAAATATCCGTAAACTTATTTTAAATAAATATGTTTATTTACAGAATCATTTTTACAGAAACAATTGATACTGAAAGAATTTTTTTAATATTATAAATTTTACAAGATTAAATAAATGGAAAAGAAATTGAATCTATTAATAATAGATCAAGTAAAGGAACGCAATATTTTTTTTTTTTACATAGGCGTCACCACTTATCAAGGCCGATAGGCCACTCAAGGATAAGGGTTAAAGAGTGTAGAGTAGTCAAAAGGACAATATAGTAATCGATAGTAATGGAAGTTCGGTAAATTTGTTAACTTAAGTGGAACGGCTCATCAGAAACTTGTTCACGTTGGACTTGAAGACAACCATATTATAGATAGCTGCAAAGCAGGAAAATGGAAGACAATTCCACAGGCGTGCAGTTCTAAGAAAGAAGCTTTGATCATCGAATCTATGTTTAGGTTTAGGTACAGATAAAGAGTGGGGAAAATTATTGATAATGTTTTCAGCTAGTCTAGTGTTTCTTGCGAAAGTTTGGCGAGGGGGGACCATAGATTGAAGCTCAGTTGAACACTTTCCATAAAAATAACGATAAAGCAGAGACAAACTCGCAACATCTCTTCTGTGAAATAGAGGTTGCAGCGAAGAGAAAAGGACATCTCCCACCAGGCCACGAAGTCTATTTTGAACCCTATCAAGGCAGGACAAGTCTTTTCTAACAGCTCCTGCCCATATCTGACAACAGTATTCCATCCTTGGACGTATCTGGCTCTTATATAGATAGAGAATTGCATCAGCAGTGAGATATCTACTGGATCGATAGAAGGATCCGACCATTTTTCCAGCGGCCTTGGCAACAGATTTGGTGTACGTATTCCATTTAAGATCAGGAGTAAAGGTCAAGCCCAGAAGCCTGTCAAAACTTGAGGCCTCCCCAAGACGAGAGCCATTCATTTTAATTGATGCCAGATGGGGATCAGAACGTTGATGGTGTAAAGATAGAAGCTTGGTTTTAGATGCATTAGAAGTAACCAGCCACTCCTTTCCCCATTGTACAATGTGATCAAGATCAGAGGAGAGAGAATCAGAGAGAACTTGGTCGTTTACTGTCTTAGATGTGCTACCATAGATGGTAGTGTCGTCAGCGAAAATGTCTATCAATGATGTAAGGATGTGATTTGGAAGATCATTACTGTAGATCAGGAAAAGAGTTGGGTCCAGGATGGACCCCTGAGGGACTCCAGCATTTATACTGTGAGCTTCTGATTTTTGCCCATCAACTACTACTCTTATGAATTAAGTATTAATTATTTCTATAAAAAATCAGTTTACGGATATTCTCATATTTTGACTTGCCTCTTTTTTTGGTGGGATCATCAAATGAAGTAACATTGTTTACTTCCGGCGAATTTCAAAACCGGAAGTCGTTTGGATCAATAAATACACTAAATCGCCATAGTTTTAAAATGTTTTATTTGCATAATTTTAATTGCCTATTATTATTTTGAAAAAAATAGGTTGTACCTTCCAACTTTGTGTCACATCTTCTTGCTGTGGGAGAGTGGTAAATACTGGTCAGTGTACTTTCGTAGTTTGTCATCTTGGCGGTACTTACTACGACGGTTGCTCTTTGTATATACTGTTTTGTTTAGTTTTTGTTTTGTTTCAATATATTTTATCTTTTTTTAACTCGTATCTATCTCCGTATTTTTCTTCGTGACACTCCCAGGGCCACAACAACTAAGCAACGATGGATTAGAACATTCAAAAGAATTATTCACAACCTTGCGATAAGGGATTCGAACGTTCAAAGGGAATATCCAAAATAACTGTATGACACAACAACTTAACAAACGAGGATTCGTGAATCTACGAGAAAACTGAATTGAAAATACTCCAGTGTCTACATGTTGAGGCGTCGGACATTTGAATTCACAAAAAGAAAATGTGGATATGAGAGCGAGAAAACCTTAGCTCTCGAAGTACGAGAGTTCGTTTGTGTCTGGGGTGCAGGGCAGTAATTGATCCGAAGGAATAAACACCGCCATTACGGCGAGTCGGTCGTATCGGAAACGCTATCTCGTAGCGGCGAGGATTGGCGAAAGGTGAACTTGGCCATATGAAAATTGTTTGACGTTTGCTGGCATAAAGGTGATGGCGGGAGATCACTTGGTAGATGGTGTGTAGCGAACTACGAGGCGGCGTTGTTGAGTGCGAAGATCAGAGGAGTTTTGGGGCGATTGTTTGTAACAAACTAACGAATTTGTGAGGAGTGGGTTGCTCTTCTTTGTCTTTCTTTACAGAAGCCCGGACTTTGAAGCGTTGTTGTCTTCGCCGCAAACTGTCTTTCTTACTGAGAACTCGGACTATCCGTATCTAATATAAAGTCATTCCATCGAACTGTTCAGCAATCGATGTGTTGAAACCTAGTTGTTTTGATCAACCTGTCTTGGGGCTGAGGAGTCTCTCTCTTTCGGAGATAGGCCGGGACAGGGAACTGCCACACATATGGCCTTCCCTTTCCACCCAGCGTTGACAGCAGTGGTCAGATACTCAATGTAAACATTTGAATTATCTGAGTCCATTTTCAAAGATTTTTGTTTAGTATGACGTGGTGTTTGCTGGAAACACACTCAACGATCATCACAGACTGAGGAAACTTGGTTTCCATGAGATGCAGCATTTTGTGCAGACTGTAGACTAGTCACCTGTTGTTCTGTGCCGTCCGACTGATTCTGACTACAATCTTTCATACCAAGGTCTGAATAAAAGATATATATATATATATATATATATATATATATATATATATATATATATATATATATATATATAGTACAGAGACCCGACGTTGTCCAGGAATGAATGAGGATCATCGATTTTCCAACATCCCATACTTTTACTGTCATTGGGACCAGTGAAATCGCCCATTATTTTTTTTTTTATCAAATCGATTGATTGTTTGTTCTGGTTGGAAATCCCCTGCACACCACAGTGTGCCAGGAAGAAGCTTCACGTGCCTTCCCGCAGTAACTTAGTTAACACTACATAGTAGTCTACATTGCACTGTAGTATCAACTGTTGATTTTATAAAATTGTCTGCAAATATTGTTTTATAAAATTATCTGCAAATGATTATTTTATAAAATTATCTGCAAATGTTGATTTTATAAAATTATCTGCAAATGATGATTTTATAAAATTATCTGCAAATGATGATTTTTATAAAATTATCTACAAATGATGATTTTATAAAATTATCTGGAAATGATGATTTTATAAATTTATCTGCAAATGATGATTTTATGAAATTATCTGCAAATGATGATTTTTATAAAATTATCTGCAAATGTGGTTTTATAAAATTATCTGCAAATGATGATTTTAAAAAATTATCTGCAAATGATGATTTAATAAAATTATCTACAAATGATGATTTTTTATAAAATTATCTACAAATGATGATTTTTATAAAATTATCTGCAAATGGTATATTTTATAAAATTATCTGCAAATGATGATTTTATTAAATTATCTGCAAATGATTATTTTATAAAATTATCTGCAAATGATGATTTTATCAAATTATCTGCAAATCATGATTTTTATTAAATTATCTGCAAATGTGGTTTTAAAGAATTATCTGCAAATGATGATTTTATAAAATTATCTGCAAATGATGATTTCCATAAAATTATTTGCAAATGATGATTTTTATAAAATTATCTGCAAATGATGATTTTTATAAAATTATCTGCAAATGATGATTTTAAAAAATTATCAGCAAATGATGATTTTCATAAAATTATCTGCAAATGATGATTTTATAAAATTATCTGCAAATGATGATTTTATAAAATTATCTGAAAATGATGATTTTCATAAAATTATCTGCAAATAATTACTTTATAAAATTATCTGCAAATGATTATTTTATAAAATTATCTATAAATGATTATTTTATAAAATTATCTGCAAATGATTATTTTATAAAAAATATGCTAATGATGATTTTATAAAATTATCTGCAAATCATGATTTTTATTAAATTATCTGCAAATGATGATTTTATAACATCATCTACAAATTATGATTTTTATAAAATTATCTGTAAATGATGTTTTTTATAAAATTATCTGCAAATGATGATTTTTATAAAATTATCTGCAAATGATGATTGTATAAAATTATCTGCAAATGATGATTTTATAAAATTATCTGCAAATGATTATTTTATAAAATTATCTGCAAATGATGATTTTCATAAAATTATCTGCAAATGATGATTTTATAAAATTATCTGCAAATGATGATTTTATAAAATTATCTGCAAATGATGATTTTATAAAATTATCTTCAAATGATGATTTTATAAAATTATCTGCAAATGATTATTTTATAAAACTATCTGGAAATGATGATTTTATAAAATTATCTGCAAATGATGATTTTATAAAATTATCTGCGAATGATGATTTTATAAAATTATCTGCAAATGATGATTTTATAAAATTATCTGCAAATGTTGATTTTATAAAATTACCTGCAAATGATGATTTTATAAAATTATCTGCAAATGATGATTTTATAAAATTATCGGCAAATGATTATTTTATAAAATTTTCTGCAAATGATGATTTTTATAAAATTATCTTCAAATGATGATTTTCATAAAATTATCAGCAAACGATGATTTTTATAAAATTATCTGCAAATGATGATTTTATAAAATTATCTGCAAATGATGATTTTATAAAATTATCTGCAAATAATTACTTTATAAAATTATCTGGAAATGATTATTTTATAAAATTATCTATAAATGATTATTTTGTTAAATTATCTGCAAATGATTATTTTATAAAAATATATGCAAATGATGATTTTATAAAATTATCTGCAAATCAGGATTTTTATTAAATTATCTGCAAATGATTATTTTATTAAATCATCTGCAAATTATGATTTTTATAAAGTTATCTGCAAATAATGTTTTTTATAAAATTATCGGCAAATTATGATTTTATAAAATTATCTGCAAATGATGATTTTATAAAATTATCTTCAAATGATGATTTTATAAAATCATCTGCAAATGATTATTTTATAAAATTATCTGCAAATGATGATTTTATAAAATTATCTGCAAATGATGATTTTATAAAATTATCTGCGAATGATGATTTTATAAAATTATCTACAAATCAGGATTTTATAAAATTATCTGCAAATGATGATTTTATAAAATTATCTGCAAATGATTATTTTATAAAATTATCTGCAAATGATGATTTTATAAAATTTTCTGCAAATGATGATTTTTATAAAATTATCTGCAAATGATGATTTTATAAAATTATCTGAAAATGATGATATTTTATAAAATTATCTGCAAATGATGATTTTATAAAATTATCTGCAAATGATGATTTTATAAAATTATCTGCAAATGATGATTTTTCTAAAATTATCTGCAAATGATGATTTTATAAAATTATCTGCAAATGATGATTTTATAAAATTATCTGCAAATGATGATTTTATAAAATTTTATGCAAATGATGATTTTATAAAATTATCTGCAAATGATGATTTTATAAAATTATCTGCAAATGATGATTTTATCAAATTATCTGCAAATGACGATTTTATAAAATTATCGGCAAATGATGATTTTATAAAATTATCTATAAATGATTATTTTATAAAATTATCTGCAAATGACGATTTTATAAAATTATCTTCAAATGATGATTTTATAAAATTATCTGCAAATGATTATTTTATAAAATTATCTGCAAATGATGATTTCCATAAAATTATTTGCAAATGATGATTTTTATAAAATTATCTGCAAATGATGATTTTTATAAAATTATCTGCAAATGATGATTTTATAAAATAATCTTCAAATGATGATTTTATGAAATTATCTACAAATGATGATTTTATAAAATTATCTGCAAATGATGATTTTATAAAATTATCTGCAAATGATGATTTTATAAAATTATCTGAAAATGATGATTTTATAAAATTATCTGCAAATAATTACTTTATAAAATTATCTGCAAATGATTATTTTATAAAATTATCTATAAATGATTATTTTATCAAATTATCTGCAAATGATTATTTTATAAAAATATATGCAAATGATGATTTTATCAAATTATCTGCAAATCATGATTTTTATTAAATTATCTGCAAATGATGATTTTATAAAATCATCTACAAATTATGATTTTTATAAAATTATCTGTAAATGATGTTTTTTATAAAATTATCTGCAAATGATGATTTTTATAAAATTATCTGCAAATGATGATTTTATAAAATTATCTGCAAATGATGATTTTTCTTAAATTATCTGCAAATGATGATTTTTATAAAATTATCTGCAAATGATGATTTTAAAAAATTATCTGCAAATGATGATTTTATAAAATTTTATGCAAATGATGATTTTATAAAATTATCGGCAAATGATGATTTTATAAAATTATCTGCAAATGATGATTTTATCAAATTATCTGCAAATTATGATTTTATAAAATTATCGGCAAATGATGATTTTATAAAATTATCGGCAAATTATGATTTTATAAATTATCTGCAAATGTTGATTTTATAAAATTATCTTCAAATGATGATTTTATAAAATTATCTGCAAATGATTATTTTATAAAATTATTTGCAAATGATGATTTTATAAAATTATCTGCAAATGATGATTTTATAAAATTATCTGCGAATGATGATTTTATAAAATTATCTGCAAATGATGATTTTATCAAATTATCTGCAAATGATGATTCTATAAAATTATCTGCAAATGATGATTTTATAAAATTATCTGCAAATGATGATTTTATAAAATTATCTGCAAATGATGATTTTATAAAATTTTCTGCAGATGATGATATAAATCTCAAATGCACTTGTGGTGTTAGGTTGTTTCAAAGTGCTAACTTTGATCAAAATCGGACTTCCTTCTTTGATCGGATTTTTTTCGATTATTGATTTTCGATACTTTTCAGATGCATGCCAATACAAAACCACGTAAGAACACTCTCAGACACATCAAGTAACTTCATGTGAAATTTCATAAAACTCGGCCCAGTCCTTTTTGAGTTCGTAGGGTGCAAACTCACACATGCGCGTGCACACACACACAGTTCCTTTCATATAATAGTAGATTTGTTTTTGCCATTTTTGAATGACTCTCATTGTGTGGACACAGTCAGAACATCTACTATGATCCTTCTTGCTAACCACTAATTTTGTTTTAATGAAAATCACCCCAAACAAGACATGAAGCTACTTAATGTAAAGAGCTAACTAGAATGATAGATCATTATCATAAATGCAGAAGATGTTTGTTGGCCTTAGTCTTGAAAAGACCAAAGGTACAGGTAGGAGGAAGACAGTCAACAGGATGAGAGTTCCACAAGTTTTTGGTAGGAAGCTACCAGACTAGAAAGCTGTAAT
>NC_136495.1:116375981-116393481 GCF_053919585.1 Euprymna scolopes
TATTTATATATATATTTATATTATTATAATCATATATATTTATATTACTATATTTATATATTTATTTATATATATATTTATATATATATTTATATATATATATTATTATACAAATTTATATATTTATATATATAGTAATATATATTTATATATATATTTATATATATATATATATATATATATTTATATATATATTTACATACATATATTTATATATATAAATATATACATATATTAATACATATACGTATGTATATATTTGTATATATATATATATATATTTGCATATATATATTTTTTTATATATATGTATAAATATATATTTATATATACATATTTATATATATATATTTATATAAATATTTACTTTATTATATATATTTTAAAATATATATATTTATACATACCTATTTATATATATATATATTTATAAATACATATTTATATATATATATTTATAAATATTTATATATATATTTATATATATATATTTATGTATGTATATTTGTATATATATTTATATATATTTATATATTTTTATTTATATACATATTTATATATATATGTATATAAATATATATTTATATATATATATATTTATATATTTTTATTTATATACATATTTATATATATTTATATATATATTGATATATATATATATTTATATATATATTTGTATGTATATATTTATATATATATATATTTATTTTTTTATATATATACATATATATTTATATATATACATTTATATATGTATATTTATATATATATATTTGTATGTCTATATATATATTTATATATATATTAATATATATATATTTGTATATACAGTGATGATCATATTTATTGGCACGGTAAAATAAAAGTTAAATTTTGTCTAATAAATTCTAAAAAAGGGATTAAATTAAAGAAAATAACAAAGTATATTATGTATTTTTAACTGGCCTTTCTGATGCCGCAATCGGATTGTAGAAAAAATAAATAACAAATTAACAACAAACATAATTGCAAAAAACCCTTGTTCAAAATTATTGGCACGATTTATTTAATAATCAATTGTATAGCCTTTGGCCTTGATTACCTTCCTCAGTCGCTTTTCATAGTTTACAACCAAGTTGTTGCGCTCTTCAATAGTAATTTTAGCCCACTCTTCCTGACAATAATCCTCCAATTGAATAAGATTCTTAGGCTTCCTTTGCATTACCCTCAATTTTAATGTTCTCCATAAATTTTCAATTGGATTAAGGTCTGGGCTTTGTGATGGCCACTCCAAAACATTAATATGATTGTCCTCAAGCCATTTCTTAGTCAGTTTAGCCGAATGCTTTGGGTCATTATCTTGCATGAACCACCAACGACGACCAAGTGAGAGCTCTTTAGCAGAGTCTTTCAGGTTTTCATCCAATATTTTAACATAATCTTCCTTTTTTATGCTACCTGTGACCTTAACAAGTCGCCCTGGTCCAGAGGCAGCAAAGGATCCCCAAAACATCAAACTGCCTCCACCGTGCTTCACTGTGGGTATGGTGTTCTTAGGCAGGAAAGCTTCGCCAGATTTTCTGTAAATATAAGACACTTTATTATGGCCAAATAACTCTATTTTCGTTTCGTCAGTCCATAGAACACGTTTCCAGAATGAAACATCTTTATCAATATGACGTTTTGCAAAGGCTAGCCTTGCTTTCAGGTGCATAGGCTTCAATAAAAGAGTCTTTCTCGGACGACATGCTTTTAAACCAGCTCTCTTCAAAACTCTACCAACTGTATGTCGAGATACATTCACTCCAGAGGTGCTCTGTTCATCAACAATCTCCCCAACAGAGATCCTTGGGTTTTGTTTTACTTGTCGAACAATTTTCCGTTCATCTCTTGGGGAAAGAATCCTTTTTCTCCCTCTACCCTCTAAACTCATAACGTGGCCTTGCGATTTGAACTTGTTTATTATGGCTCTAACAGTGGATTTGGGAAGATTTAGCTTCTTTGAAATCTTATCATAGCCCTCCCCATTGGTATGGCATGCTACAACAAGCTTCCTGACGTCTTCGCTGTGTTCCTTAGTTTTAACCATGGCGATTGAAAATTATAATTTAGTCACTTATAATAGTTTAAATAAATCGCTATCTAAAAATTATCTGAAAAAAATTATTCACTGAATTAGCGTTAAACAAGCATAATATGGCTATAAAAAAGTTCAGAAAGCACGTACACCGGAAATTGATTGATATTATACTGATACTAAAAGAAAAACAAACCCGTGCCAATAATTTTGAACAAGGGCTTTTTGCAATTATGTTTGTTGTTCCTTTGTTATTTATTTTTTCTAAAATCCGATTGCTGCATCGGAAAGGCCAGTTAAAAATACATAATATACTTTGTTATTTTCTTTAATTTAATCCCTTTTTTTAGAATTTATTAGACAAAATTTAACTTTTATCTTATCGTGCCAATAAATATGATCATCACTGTATATATTTATATATATTTTTATATATATATATATATATATATATATATATTTATATACGTGTATTTACATATTTATATATATATTTATATATATATTTATAAACATATATATTTATATATTTATATATTTATATATATATATTTATATATTTATATAAGTATATGTTCATATATATTTATATATTTATATATATATATATATTTAAATATATATATTTATATATATACATATATATTTATATATATTATTGTATATATATACCTTTCTATATATATATTTATATATATGTATATATATATTTATATATATGTATATATATATTTATATATATATATGTATAAATAGATATTTATATATATATATATTTATATATATATATTTATACATTTATATATATATTTATATATATATATATATTTATATATATATGTATATATTTATATATATATGTATATATTTATATATATATTTATACATATATATTTATATATATATATTTATATATATATTTATTTATATATTGTTATACATATATATTTACTTATATATATATTTATTTATATATATTTATTTATATATATTTATATATATATATATTTATATATATATGTATATATATACATATATATATATTTATAGATATATTTATATATATATTTATACATATATTTATATATATATTTATTTACATATTTATAAATATATATTTGTATTTATATATATATATATATATTTATACATATAACTTTATATATATACATAATTATATATATTTATGCATATATATATTATATATAAATATTTCTATATATATTTATATATATATTTATATATATATTTATATATATATATTTGTATATATATCATATATATTTATATTTATATATTTATATATATATTTATGTATTTATATATATATATTTATATATAATATATACATATATTTATATATATATCATATATATATATTTATATATATATTTATATATACATATTTATATATATATATATTTATATATACATATTTATATATATATTTATATACTTATAAATATATATTTATATATATATATGCATATATATATATTTGTATATATATATATTTATATATATATTTATATATATATATATTTATATATATATATTTATATATATATATATTTATATATATATTTATATATATATGTATTTGTACGTATTTATATATATGTATATATATATGTATTTTTATATGTATATATATATTCATATATATATGTATACTTATATATATACATTTATATATATATATTTATATATATTTATCCATTTATATATATATATGTATATATATATTTATATATATTAGTTTATTTATATATATATGTTTATTTATATATTTAATTATTTGTATATAGTTATATATATTTACATTTATATATATATATTTACATATTTATATATATATTTGTATATATCTGTATTTATTTATACATATATTTGTATATATATATTTATGTATATAATTATATATAAATTTACATATTTGTATATTTTTATATATATATTTGTACATTTATATTTATATATATATTAATATATATATATTTATGTGTATATATATATTTTGCTATATATATATTTATATATATATATTTTCATATATATATATTTATATATATATATATTAATGTATATATATATATTTAGCTACATATATATGTAGTTATATATTTTTACATATATATTTATATGTATATATTGACAGATATATATTTATATATATATATATATTGATATACATATATAATTATATCTATATTCATATATATAAAAATATATATATTAAATATATATATATAAATATATATTTTTTTATATATATAAATATATATATTTACATATATGTATATATATATATTTGTACATATATATATTTGTATATATATATATATATTTATAATCATATATATTTATATATATACGTGTATATATATTTATACATGGATATTTATATATATATATATTTATATATTTATATATACATATATTTATATTTTTATATATATATATTTATATATATATATGTTAATATATATATATATGGTAATATATTTATATATATTATTTGATATATATTTGTATATATACTTATATAGATATATGTATATATATATTTATATAGATATACATGTATATTTATATATACACATATTTCTATATATATTTCTATATATATTGATTTCTATACATATATATATTCATATATATATATATATATATTTATATGTACAAATAGATTTATATTCACATATATATATATTTATATGTATATATATTCATATATTTATAGATATATTTACGTATATATTTATATAAATGTGTGTATATTTATATATATATGTATATATATGTATCTGTATGTATTTATATATATGATTATATGTATATATGTATATACTTGCTGTACCCTTCCACGCGTTGCAGTGGCTCAATTTGGTGTAATGGAAAAATTTAATAAAAGAGAAAATGCATGTTTCTTATATTAGTACAGCAATCCACTGCAAAAAGGTAAAAAGAAGGCGAAACTGAAAAAAATGGTGCTCTTGCAGAATTTGATCTGGATCCTCGAGAGTTTCTGTCAATCATTCATGTTTTGGACTTGACCAACAATCAGTGGATGAAGCCGAACGTAGCAAAAATGTTGAAACGCTAAATGCTTTTTTTTTGTTGTTTTAAAAAATGTGATTTAGTAATTAATATTTGGTTGATGGTGGGGGGAGGGGGGTTACTATACACATATTCGAAAAAGTCGTCCAAAAACAAATAAATGAAAGCAAAGGTAAGATAATTTACGTTTCTACCTAATTGGATAATTGTTTAGTGTTTTTATGTAATGTAAAATGTTTAATTGGCTCAAAAAACAGAAATGGTCGCGAATTTTGTTGAATACGTTAAGTTTGGGAAAGTAAGTTGAAAACTAAAAACTATACAAAACAGTGTCTGAAACTCACCGAACATATGTTACCATGACATAGGCTGGCATAATGGATAGGTTTCTGACAGTATTTTGTATAGTTTTTTTTTAGTTTTAACTCACTTTCTCTAATTAAAGTAATCAACACTGTCCACCACCATTTGTAGCTTTCAAATACACCAATAAACACTGTTTGCTGAGCCGACTAAACGTTACATTAAATGAAAAGGGTTTATATTACTAAAGACAGATACAAAGAAGTTGTCAAAAAATAAATATAACAAATAAATGTTATCAAAGGCAAGAAAAGTAAGTGTTCTACCTAACTGGATAAGATTTTAGTGTTTTTATGTAATGTATAATCGGTTCAAAAACATTCAATGTTTATCGGTATATCTGAAAAATACAAATGGCGGCAGACTGTATCGAACATGTTAAGTTTGGGGAAATTTTGGGAAAATGAGTTTAAACTAAAAATACTGTTAGGAATTCACTCAATATATGTTACCATGATGTAGGCTGGCATATAATCGGTGGTTTTAAACTTTTGCTCGATACAGGTGACGACTTTTAAAAATCCCTTTTAGTGATTACCTGGTGTGAGGATATTTGTAAAACTAAACGGCAAATCTGCTCAAAAAAATCCGGTATTATTTTACTTTAAGGCCCGTTTCACGTTCATATATAACGAAATATTTTATTGTAGATTTCGGTGTGCTAAAAACGAATCTGCAAACCGTTTACGTAGCAAAAAAAAAGTTTTCATGACATTCATGAAATTACTTTTTCGAAAAGTGGGTGATCACTTTTCAATGTAAATTTAACTTAGAATGAGCACCCACTTTCTGGCCACCTGAGAGAGGGGCATTTTTCTGTTTCTTGGCTAAAAAGTTTTTTGTTTGATTTCTTTTGCATGGTAATAACCCCTGAACTCTGGGACTATTTTCTATTTAACAGCCGTAGCCTTCGTTTACGCTATGCGTAAGCATAAACGAAAGCTGTTTAGCCAATAAACATGGGAAAAAATCCCCCCTCTCTCAACTGGCTAGAAAGTGGGTGCTCATTTTAAGTTAAATTTACATGGAAAAGTGATCGCTACTTTTTCGAAAAAGTAATTTCTTCATATCATAAAAACTATTTTTTTGTGACGGAAACGGTTTGCAGATTCGTTTTTAGCACACCAAAATCTACAAAAAAAAATGTTGTTATTTACGAATGTGAGACGCACAGCCCTTAATGGGAAATTATATCAAAAATCCGGGGGGAAATAGTTTTCAATAAAAACAGCAAATGAATTCGATAGGAAAAAAATGGATGCTATTTTTTTTTCTTTCTGTGTGTTTCTTGGCTAAAAAGTCTTTTTGTTTGATTTCTTTTGCATGGTATTAACCCCTGAACTCTGGGACTATTTTCCATTTCACAGACGTAGCCTTTGTTTATGCTATGCGTGAGCATAAACGAAAACTGCTAAATATGCACTCGCGTACCAAACTGCCTTGTCAAAAAAACCTTTAAGCCAATAAACACGAAAATAAATGCCCCTTCCTCAGGTGGCCAGAAAGTGGGTGCTCATTTTAAGTTAAATTTAGATGGAAAAGTGATCACCCACTTTTCAAAAAAAAAATTCTTTAGATCATGAAAACTATTTTGATACTCCTTGGGCGTTGAGTTCCATGGCGACCCGAAGAATTATTTAATGGTCTTTCCCTTAGTACCCCCTAGTCAAGGCTAACGCATGCGCATGTAACATTTTTTATTTATTTACTTACGTGGTGGAGTTTCTATACTGATAGGTTTTTTGAAATTTTTTCACTGGATTATTATTGATTGAACACTAACCAGATTATGAAAAAAAATTGAAAAAAAAAAATCATTTCAACATTTGAAAGGGATACTCACTTTTTAGTTACCACGTTCTGGTAAATCGGTCACTTTTTATTTATTTATTTATTTATTTATTTATTTTTCTAAATACGGAAGTGTCTTCGGGAGATATAAAATGGTCGCATGTTGACGAAGCAATGTATCGGGAGGCGTACGGGATTAAAAATTATTGGTAAATTTTTAGATTAGGTCCACCTCCTCAATTTTCTTTTAAATGACGACTTGAAATGGTTTTCGACTATGCTGAATACGAAAATCGCATCGAAATTTTGCAGAAATAAGTAGTTATCAAGATATAAAAAGTTGTATTATGCATTGTAATCTTTGGCGGCCATCTTTTTTACGTGTGTGTATTTGTTTATGGCGCGTGTGCACGTAAAAAGATGGCCGCCGAAGAATACAATGCATAATACAACTATTTATTTCCGCAAAATTTCAATGCAATTTGCGTGTTCAGCATACTCGGAAACCTATAAATGTCGTCATTGAAAGGAAAATTGTGGAGGTGGACCTAATCTAAAAAAATACCAAATTATTAAACATTTCTCCAGCATGTTAGTGAAATTTATAATACTTTTAAAAAATTAAAAAGAAACAAAACAAAAGTTTTGAAAAAAACTCACCTTTCACAAAAACAATTTTACTGAACATTTATAAAAGGACTTCTTTTCATGAAGGCCAGAGGAATAGTTGGCCGAAAATTCGTGAAACAACAACAATAAATAAAAATGGTGCTAATGCAGAGAGCCGCGCTATTTTTTAAATCATATTTCCACGTTTAAATAACGTTTTACGATATGTTTTTTTTTATTTATTCAATTGTAAGGTTAAAGTACAGAATAGGTACAAAACATCCTTACCTCCCCATGTTAAGAATGACTTTTTAAATAATAACATTATTTCAGCACGGATCACTCTCTGCATGAGTAATCTTATATAGAAAAAGAAACTCAAAAGCAAGCAACAAACTTTTTTTTTTGGCTTTATATAATAAAGAAAAGATGTGTAAATTAAAAAATTTGGAAGATAAACAAATGAAATATGTTTTTTTTTGTTTGTTTTTTTTTTTACTTATCGAGTTAACAGAAAATTAAACCTTTCGTCAATTCGTGGCTGTGAAATGAATCGAACCGGAAGTTTAGTTTTATCAACAGAACAGATTCGCAGAAACGATAAATAAATATATTTATTTTATTTAATATTTTAATTTTAATTAGGTAAATTTATTTTAATAACATAAAAACATATCTCGACTCTAAAAATGGGTTGTCTGAAAATTTCAAATAAATTGGTAACGTATAAACATGGTTTTATTTCTTTAGAACGAACCAACTTTACATTTTTATATATATGGATATATATCTATGTATATATTTATATATATATATATTTATATGTATATATCTATATACATATTTATATGTGTATATCTATATACATATTTATATGTGTATATTTATGTATATATTTATATATATATATTTGTTGTATATATATTTATATATATTTATATGTGTATATTTATATATATTTTTTATCTATTTATATATATATAAATGTTTTTATATATATAAATGTATTTATATATATAAATCTGTATACTTATATATATATATAAATATATATACTTATAAAAATGCGTATTTGTATATATATACATATTTATACATATTTATTTATTTATATATATATATATATATTTGTATATATATATACTTATATATATATATATATATATATATATATATATACTTATATATGTATATTTATATGAAGGCTACATATACATGTATATATATATATGTATATATATATATATATATATATATATATATATACTTATATATTTATAGTTATATGATTGCTACAAATAGACCAATATACATAATGATTATTTAAAAAATAAAAAATTAAAATAAAGGCCAGCTAACTCGGTGTCGATCGTCGCTCAACAGAGCCAAATCGAGGACAATACGATTAAAAAATATATATATATATGTAAAATATGTAAAATATGTAAAAATATATATGCAAATTTCTAATATGTAAAATATAATGATTTATATAATATATATATATATATATTTTAATATGTGAAATATAATAATGTATATAATAAATTCTAATAATTTCTTATATGTAAAATATTCTAAATATGTGAAATATGTAAAAATATATATGCAAATTTCTCGCTGTAGGATGTTTTTGAATGATACGTATGGTTCTGCGATTTGCAACCTTATAAATAACCATGCGTGTGCCACGAATTTCAGTGTCGACATGTTCACTATTTTTAGCAGGTCGCACTCTCCATATCATTTAAAAATTCTAGAGACTATTTATATTAAATCGATGAAAACTTCTCTTTGCAAGCAAAAAGAAAATCTTCTCGGACTTAATTTGGTCTCTATGAAATTTTGTTTCCCCTGTTTATTTTTT
This sequence comes from Euprymna scolopes, assembly GCF_053919585.1. NCBI lineage: Eukaryota > Metazoa > Mollusca > Cephalopoda > Sepiida > Sepiolidae > Euprymna > Euprymna scolopes. The sequence goes on from NC_136495.1 coordinate 116,385,728, forward strand.
ATATTTTTTTTTCCTTTCCCTTGCCATATTCATGACTTTATTTTTTTTTAATCGTATTGTCCTCGATTTGGCTCTGTTGAGCGAGGATCGAAACCGGGTTAGCTGGCCTTTATTTTCATTTTTTATTTTTTTAATAATCATTATGTACATTGGTCTATATGTAGCCATCATTAAATTCTGTACCCCTCGGAAGATTTTCAAATATTTTAAGACCAGGTACGTACCTGATTTAATCAATAGATTAGATGCATTAATAAAAATTAAAAGTAAAATCAGGACTGCCCAGGCAAATCAGACCTTCTTAAATTCGTGCTTGAGCAACAAATTTTGTCCCACTTTTATTTTAATTAAAATAGAACGGGCTAAATTACATCCTGGACAGAAAATTGAAAGTGATTTCATTTCCAATTTTTTGTCAAAGCTTTCTTGTTATATAGCACGGTTAGATAATGAATATCATGAATTATGGAGAAGTTCGGTTGGCAGTTTGTCGTTTTTTGACAAAATTAGATTTTCCAGATATGTTGCAATCATTCATGAACGTAGCCTTTCTAGGTTATCGTTAAAAAATCAAAAGAATTTGCAACACTTAATCTTCAGAAAATATGGTTGCTCGTCGAACCCTAGTGTTACTCAGAACGTCCTAAATCTTTCTTCCGCGCAGTTGTCTGAGCTTGAATTTAACATTCTTTCGCATGGCTTGGACTTTCGTATTCCTCCCATACCCCCAAAGCGTGAAGAGATATATACCGAATTTGAAGTCTTTTTTGCTCAAATAAAAAGACTTCCTCCTGTTTCTGACTCTATGGTCAGTGATATTAAGGCGAAACTTAATGATTTTGCATATTCTTATGCTGGCACGCCTATTTCGTTTTGTGAAGCAAAATGGCGAAGTGAACATTATCGTACAATTAAATCACTTCGTCATAATAAATCTTTAGTCATCACAAAACCCGATAAAGGTTCTGGCGTAGTCATAATGGATCATCAGGATTACGTCAATAAAATGATGACCATCCTGGGGGACACCTCTTGATTTGTTAAATTAGGTCCGGTAGATACTCATGATTCTACTATTTCTATCGAGACCAAGTTCCAAAAGCAACTTGTCAAATGGGTTAAAAGTGGTGTTCTTCCCACTTCCATTTCTAATTTAATTCGTCCCACGGGTTCCATCCGCCCCCGATTGTATGGTTTGCCTAAGACCCATAAAGAGGGGGTACCGTTGAGACCCATACTATCGATGATTGGGTCCTGTCAACATAATTTAGCAAAATGGTTGACAAGTATTTTAGAACCTGTTTTGGAACGTTTCAGTTCATTTTGCATTAAAGACTCTTTTAGCTTTGCTAACTTTATGCAAAATTACACTCATTCAAATAAATTTATGTGTTCCTTTGATATTTCTAGTCTTTTTACACGCATTCCTTTGTTAGAGACTATTAATACTTGTGCTGACGCCTTATATCGAAGTAAACTTCTGAGTCCTCCAATTCCAGAAAATATTTTTGTAGAATTGATGAAGTTTGCCCCTATGTCGGTAGAATTTAGTTTTAACGATGTTATATACAGACAGACAGATGGTGTGGACATGGGTTCCCCATTGGGACCAGCGTTGGCTAATATTTTTGTGGGTTTTCATGAACAGGATCTATTGGCTGGTTTGCATAAACCAGACATTTATTTTCGTTATGTTGATGATACATTTTGCTTATTTGACAACGAGACGAATGCGGATGCTTTTTTTGTGTCTCTTAATAACGTTCATCCAGCCGTTAAGTTTACGGTAGATAAGGAAACGAATTCTACTCTTCCGTTCTTAGATGTACTTGTGTCTAAGACATCTTCGTGTTTTCTTACTTCGGTTTATCGTAAACCAACCTTTACGGGTCTCTATACTCGTTGGGACTCTTTTTGCCCTATTAACCAAAAATATAATTTGATTAAGACATTAACACATAGGGCCTTTATGATTTGTTCCAAGGTTAATCTGGAGGATGAGTTGAAATTTATTACAAGTACCCTCTGTAACAATGGTTACCCATTGGATATTGTTAAAACTGTTATTAATAAGAAGGTTTCCAATTTCTATAAACTTAAAGTAATTACGGTTAATAGATGTCCTGCCTACCTACGTTTACCTTGGCTGGGCAACATTAGTGACCGTTTTGCCAAGCAAATTTCTGTGTCTGTACAACGGTGTTATTTTGCATCTAATCCTCGTGTTGTTTTTTCAACCAGGCCTATGTTGCCGTCTATTCGCAAAGATGTTCTCCTCCCCCACCATAATAATTCTCTTATTTATTTATTTAAATGTAGTTGCAGTGCGCACTATGTTGGGCAAACATCACAAAGTTTAGATTTTCGTTTGAAACAGCATGTGCCTTCGAAAATCTGTTATGCAAATTTCTCGCCGTCGGATGTTTTGAATAATACGTATGGTTCTGCAACAAATCTTGCGGTGTACTGTTCTACGCCTGATGCTGTACTCTTTTTTGTAGAGACCCATCTTGTAGAAATAACGTGCTTATCTCTTGGGAGAGGCACTACCGTATAGGTATCATTTTCGGTTAAGGCATCTATTTCTTTTTTCATGGTAATTTTCCATTCATCACAATGTTCTGAATTAATTGCTTCGTTGAAGCTTTTTGGTGCATTTTCCATTGAATAGCAATAGTCGATTTGATAATCCTTTATATTGTAGACCACAAAAAAATCGGGTCGTCTTCTATTTCTTTTGGGATATCTTTCGACTTTATCATCATCATCATCATCATCATGGACACTCTCGTCTCCGTCATTTTTATTGTTTTCGTTTGTTCTAATTATTTGAGGTAATATAATTCATCCTCTTCATATGACGGGTTTTCGTCTGTAAAATTAAACGTGTCTGTGAATTTTACACACCGGATTCTTTTTATTTTATTTTTTTTCGGGGAAAATATTAAATTGGCTGGACTGTTTTTATCGTATCCAAGAAATATACCTCTGTCGGCTTTAATATTCAATTTACTCTTTTTCTCTATATATGCGAAGCAAGTTGAACCAAATGCTTAAATTTGGTTTTTTACCGCAGAAAGATTCATATGGAGTTTTAGATAGTGTTTTGTTGAAGCACCTGTTACGTATATACGCTGCCGCCATAAGTGCATACGTCCAGAGGTTTTTAGGGTGTTTTGATTCAATGAGTAGGCATCTTGCCATTTCAAAAAGTGTCCGCCACGCACGTTCAGCAGTCCCGTTTTGGTGTGGCGATCTAGGAGCTGATGTTTCATGCCTGATATGATGGTTAATTAGTAAAAGTTCAAAGTCTTTATTGGTAAATTCTGTACCGTTGTCAGAGCGAATACACTTGATTTCACCGTAGCGGGCCATGTCGGCTAGATATTCCTTAGTTGCTAGCAGGGTATCAGATTTGTTCTTTAAAAAGTAAACCATTATTAAACCTGAATGGTCATCTACGAAATTCAACACATATCTATAATGTTCTCTGGCCATCGGTTCTACGGGACCGTTCAAGTCACAATGCATCATTGATAGGATTTTTTTGGCCTTTTTGTCTGGTATCTTGTTTTAATAGTTTGACATTTTCCCTTGCGTACAGACGTCGCAGTTGAAGGTTTTTGATGTTTGTATTTGCATTCCATCAACTACAGTCGGCAACTTTTTGATATCAGGAATATTGCAGTGTCCAAGAATTTTATGCCATGTCTGTAGATCATGGCATGCGGTTTTTGATGGGACTACGCTATTTAAATAATATAGTCTTCCATTTTCTTTAATGTCGAATACAGTTCCATTCGGGTATACCAGTTTTGATTTATTGGGGCTAAAGTTTATATTTGCACCTTGTTTTGTGGCAGCTTGTACAGAAAATATATTTTGTTTAAATTTTGGGATTAGAAGAGCGTTTTCTAGAATACAGAAACACAGTTCACCTTTATTGTTCTTTAGCGAGATTTTCGCATTATCTCTTTTCAAAACGATATCATTGACTCGACTCCGGTCAGCTAGTTCTACAAAATGATTTTGTGGCTTAAAGTTGGGATCAAAATTGATAAAATCAGATTCCTTTGTAATCACATGTGCCGTGGCCCCACAATCGACAAGAAAATTATTATTGTTTGTTGAAGCATCAAATGTACACGAAAATAAAAATGTATGTTCGCTAACAGAGCTCTCTACATTTTTAATGTAGTCGCCATTTTGAGTCCTGTATCTACATTGGAAACTCTTGTGATTAGGTCGTCCACAATTATAGCAAATAATTTTTGTACTTTTCTTAGGAAAAAACCTGCTTTTGGCAAAGTTGCGTTTTTTATTCCTGACATGGGTATAATTCGATTTTGGTGTTTTTATGTGTGTATTTTTAAATTTCATGATATTTGTGGATTCGTTTTTTTCTGTGATCATTTTTTCAGTTTCTTCGTAACTTCTGAGTGCTACCTTGAATTGGCTAAAAGTCATGGGTTTTTCTTTCTGGGTTATCACGGTGGTAAATGGCTTGAAATCACTCGGTAACCCCTTAAGGACCATGGAAATTAACAGACTGTCACTTATAACTTCACCAGACATTTTTAAAGAATTTTCAGTTGTCTCGGCTCTTATAATATAATCAGTAATAGTTTCGGCTTCCATTCGTTTTAGAGAGGTCAGTTCAGTGTATAAAGAAATAATTTTGGATTTTCCTTTCGATAAATAATGCTCTCTCAATATGTTTAATGCTTTGCAGCCATCGTCCAGGGCTTCTCTCATTACCAGTGATAGACTTCGGTCATCTAAACACTGTATTAATTCCGCAAAGACAGTTGCGTTCTTTTCAATGAAGTCGGGGTCGTTTCTGTTTTCAGGTTGTGTTTGTAGTAATTTGTGTAGCTTTTGGATTCGTAGATATCCCAGAAATTTAACTTGCCACAATTCGAATTTTGATTCGGATCCATCGAAATAAAGACGCACGCTGGGCGCATAACCTCTAGAAGTGTAAGCCACCTTGAGTTTCAGAACAGTTTCAGATGGTTCGCTGTTACACACAAGTCCTGGGAGGTGACTTGTTTGTAGTAGACAGTTCCACAGAACAAAATATTCTTACCGTGTGGAAACACGGGAAAAGAACATGTCAAATTGCTCCGGAAAAGGTTTAATATTTATGAAGCAATTCTGGTTTCTGATTAGTTGGTAGCAGAACGTGAATTTATTTGATTCGTCAGTTCTTAGCAGCATCGTTTATGAATAGAATCGTCCGACTGTGTGGGATCATACCACATTAGCCGTTCAAAATATTGAAACATATATATATGTATGTTTATATATATATATATATATATATATATATACATACATATTTATATGTATATTTATATATATATGTTTATATATATACATCTTTATACATGTACATATTTATATATATATTTATATACTAATACATATGTATATATATACATATTTATATATATATATTTATATATATATTTATATATATATTTATATATATATTTATATATATATATTTATATATATATATTTATATATACATATTTATATATATGCATATATATATTTATATATATATTTATATATATATGTATATATATTTATATATATATATTTATATATGTATATTTGTATATATATATTTATATATATATATATATATTTATATATATGTATATATATATTTATATTTAAATATATTTGTATATATTTATATATATATTTATTTATGTTTATATATATTTATTTATACTTATGTATATATATTTATATCTATATTGTTTTATATTTATATATATATATTTATTTATATTTATATATATATATTGATATATATATATATTTATATATACATATTTATATATTTATATATTTATATATATATATTTATGTGTATATATATATTTATATATATATATATTCATATATAAATACGTTTATATATATATACTTATATATATATATTCACATATACATATATTTATATATATATATATTATATATACGTATATATATATGTATATATATATAGATATTTATATATATAGATATAGATATTTATATATATTGATATTTATATATATGTAAATATAGATATTTATGTATATATAAATATAGATATTTATAGATATAGATATTTATATATATATAAATATATATATACGTTTATATATATATTTATATATATATAGATATTTATATATATATAAATATATAGATATATATTTACATATACATAAATATATATATATTTACATATATAAATATATATATATACATTTAAATATATATATATATATATTTACATATATATATATATATTTATATATATATAAGTATATATATATATATTTATATATACCTATATATAAATATATATATATGTATGCATATATATATTTATATATATTAAGTAATGTGATTGATAATTTAAAATTTAAAAATCAAATTATAATTAAATTAAAATCCGTTTCATAAGAAGGAACAACAAAAAAACTATTTTCTGTACGATCGTTTCGGAAAACAGTGTTTTTATTGTGGTAGACATCAACTTACGGACAATAATTATTACATAAAGTTTTTTAATAAACAAGGTCTCCTCGTCAGCAAATTTTGAAGGGTTTTTTTAAATTTAAAAGACACCATAAATAAACCTAGCATTAAAAGTGAGGCAGATGTATCTGAAAAAAATATAAATAAAAGATCTGGATTTAAAATTGATAAGAAAATTAATATGGGTTAGAGATAGAAAAGAAATAGAGTAAAATATAAATTTGAATTTAAATTATAAATTTCCTTTAAGTACAACATTACAAATATATACATGCATATATATGAAAAAATAGACACATACAAACATATACATAGATATACAGGTATATAATAAAAATATAGGTACAAAAATTTACCTTTTAATTTTTCGCGTTTTGAAATCAGGAACTATGGTTAAAATACTCATATAGATGTTTGCTATAGCTTTTCACTTTATTAAATGATAAATTTTTAAAAGGGGGACGCCCGTGCAATAAATTATTTCCGTTAGCGTACTTTTGATTTAAAGACGCCACGGTTTATATTTCGAATGTTGTTTGTATAATTACATAAACAACGGAAAAAAGGAAAGTCAAGTGCTTTTTCTGTGCACATTTGAACTTTTCTTTTAATGATTTTGAACTCATTCAATTCTGCCTTTTGGATCATTTTGGACCATTTGGAACTTACCTGTTGGTTTGGAAGTTTTAATTTGACCGTGTTTGGATTTTACCATTCTTAGATTTTTGACCCTTCACTGGACTATCCATTCATGTGAAATTTGTTTATAATTTCTTTATTTTACCTCCTATTCCCCTTACCTCACCTTTTTTAACAAAGTAAGATCTGTGACTTACTTGTGGTTTCATTAAATACTTTTACATGCAAAATCCGATCTGGCATTTTGCTAATTCCTGACCTCTGATGAGAAGGAGAGTATTTCTTCGAAACTCTGCGGATTAAGGACAATCCACTTACCTTGTGCTTCCTTTTTAAAAGTAAATATGTTTTTAACTCTTTTTCAAGATGTTTTTAAACATGTTTTATTAATCATTTGTACATAACCATATATATATAAAATATATATATATATATACATTTATAAAAATATATAAATATAAATATAAATATATATAAATATATATATATATAAATATATATATATATATACATGTGAATATATATACACAAATATATATATAAAATATACATATAAATATATATATAAT
>NC_136495.1:116395981-116420981 GCF_053919585.1 Euprymna scolopes
TATATATATATATATATATATATATATATATATATATATATATATATATAAGTAGGTTGTAGTTTGCTTGAAGCATTGTTGAAGAAAATTATAAGGTAAAATTAAAAGCCAAGAACAATGCGAGATTTTTTTTTATATAGAGTAAAATTAAATGCAAACAAAAGAAATAAAGTTCTTTTTTTTGTTGTTTGTTTTTTCTTTTTTACACAAATTTTAACTCTAAACAACAGTAATTTTTTTTTTCTGTTGTATTCAATGGTGATATAAATCTCAATATATTTCAGACTTATTAGTCCATTTTCAAGAGAAGACAGCGGAAGAGTGTTCAAAATTGGAAAAGTAGCCGCAGAGTTTGCCACGTGATACCGCGAAATATAGAACAAAAAATGACGTTAGGAGAACGTTAAAATAAATCAGTTGATGTTTGAAATACTTGTTGCGTTTGTGAATCAAGGGAGATGACTATTCAAGCAAGGTTTTTTTTTTTTTTTTTTTTTTTTTTTTTTTAATTATTGTTTTTCTTATGTTTTAAACTTATATTATAAAAGCGGAGCTCAATTCCAGTCTATTGTTTAGTGTGGGAGTATTTTTTGAAATAATTAAAGATTCGAGGATACGAAGTTGACCTACGTTTCTTGAAGAAGCAAGAATGTTGATGTGAAAATCTGGTTCTGAATTAATGCAAGTGCGAATATGTTTATAGAACGACGAAGCAGTAGTGTTTAAGTGCTCTTTAATGCGGTGATGAAGCAATCTGGTAGTGCTTCCGATGTAAGATGCACTGCATTTAGCGCATTGTAGGTCGTAAACAACGTGGTTCTTAAAGCATAAACCTGTGTGTGATATTGGGCAATTAGAGAGTGAACAAGGGGAAGGTGTATGCGATGGATGTTTTCGGTTGAGCTGTTGTCTTAAAGTAGATCCAGTGTGGATAAGTTGAATGTTGAGCCCCTCGCTGCGGATGGCTTTTCGGATTGAAGATGAGATTTTGTCACTGAGGAAGGGTAGTTTTAGAAAACAATTGTTAGAGAAGGGTCGGGTGTTGCGTTTTTTCTTTTTAAGTGAGGATAGGATCGTATTAGGGTAGCCGTTTAGTGAGAGGGTCTGTAGGAAATTGTTAGTGTGTGTATGTTTGTCGGAGATGTTAGTGCATTTGTCTTGTATGCGTGAGATTTCGGCATGTGCGTAGTTTAGTTTGTCCTTGAGAGGTAGCGCAGATTTGAAATGTACGAAGAGGCGTTTGCTGGCGGGTTTTCTGTAGAATTCAGTGCATATGGCACCATTTTTTTTATTTGTATTTTAAAATCAAGTAGAGAAAGAGATTCCGAAGAGTCTGGGTGTTCTATAGTAAATTTTAAGTTTGGGTCGGCGTTATTGAATTTGTGGAAAATGTTAATAGCTTCTTCGCGGGAGTATGTGATAATTAAAATGTCATCGATATATCTAGTAAAAAGGAGATAAGAATAGCAGGTACTAAGGGTGTGTCTTTCGAGTTTGTCCATATAAGCAATGGCAAGAATACCGGATAGACTGGAGCCCATGGGTAGTCCAGATACTTGTTTGAACGTGTTTTGTAGGAAAGTAAAGTAAGTGTTGTCTACTATAATACGGAGGAGTTGTAAGAGATCTCCTGGAGTGATTCCGAAGCATTGTGGGTTTTTAGATGCTATAATGTCTGCCATGAGATTAATGGCTGGATGTGCAGGAATGGAGGTGTATAAAGAAACGACGTCTAGGCTAAATGGGTATCTGTATAGTTTGAGTAGATGGTGTGGTAGATCGTTGAGTCTGTTAATTACTTGGTTGGAACTATTAACATGGGCTGGGAAGGTAGAGAGTAGAGGTTTAAGTAGGCGGGATATTAACCAAGAGATTTTATAAAGGGGACCGTTAACGCTTGAAACAAGATCTAAAACTTTCACTAGATCTAAAACTTTCAAGGTTAAAGCATAAAATCCTCAGAATACTTGAACGCGAACAACACCATATTACCCCCAATCTTACCAGGAACCAATACCTCACCCTTAAATCCCTTAAAGACAAAGATTTAGTTTACTTACCCTCTGATAAGGGCAGAGAATTTTGCGTTATATCACAAGAATCTTATAACAACCTTGCTATAGAGCATCTTTCCAATACCGACCTTTACACCCCAGCACATAATATCACTGCTGCTCGTATTGAGAACAACATTAACAAGACATGGTCTCAAATTTGTTTTAAAAGAAATCTCCCAAAACAACACAGACTAAATTTTATTACTAAATACAGCAAATTACCTACCTTTTATCACCTTATTAAAACCCACAAAAATAGCACACACACACAGATCAGACCCATTGTTTCAAGCGTTAACGGTCCCCTTTATAAAATCTCTTGGTTAATATCCCGCCTACTTAAACCTCTACTCTCTACCTTCCCAGCCCATGTTAATAGTTCCAACCAAGTAATTAACAGACTCAACGATCTACCACACCATCTACTCAAACTATACAGATACCCATTTAGCCTAGACGTCGTTTCTTTATACACCTCCATTCCTGCACATCCAGCCATTAATCTCATGGCAGACATTATAGCATCTAAAAACCCACAATGCTTCGGAATCACTCCAGGAGATCTCTTACAACTCCTCCGTATTATAGTAGACAACACTTACTTTACTTTCCTACAAAACACGTTCAAACAAGTATCTGGACTACCCATGGGCTCCAGTCTATCCGGTATTCTTGCCATTGCTTATATGGACAAACTCGAAAGACACACCCTTAGTACCTGCTATTCTTATCTCCTTTTTACTAGATATATCGATGACATTTTAATTATCACATACTCCCGCGAAGAAGCTATTAACATTTTCCACAAATTCAATAACGCCGACCCAAACTTAAAATTTACTATAGAACACCCAGACTCTTCGGAATCTCTTTCTCTACTTGATTTTAAAATACAAATAAAAAAAATGGTGCCATATGCACTGAATTCTACAGAAAACCCGCCAGCAAACGCCTCTTCGTACATTTCAAATCTGCGCTACCTCTCAAGGACAAACTAAACTACGCACATGCCGAAATCTCACGCATACAAGACAAATGCACTAACATCTCCGACAAACATACACACACTAACAATTTCCTACAGACCCTCTCACTAAACGGCTACCCTAATACGATCCTATCCTCACTTAAAAAGAAAAAACGCAACACCCGACCCTTCTCTAACAATTGTTTTCTAAAACTACCCTTCCTCAGTGACAAAATCTCATCTTCAATCCGAAAAGCCATCCGCAGCGAGGGGCTCAACATTCAACTTATCCACACTGGATCTACTTTAAGACAACAGCTCAACCGAAAACATCCATCGCATACACCTTCCCCTTGTTCACTCTCTAATTGCCCAATATCACACACAGGTTTATGCTTTAAGAACCACGTTGTTTACGACCTACAATGCGCTAAATGCAGTGCATCTTACATCGGAAGCACTACCAGATTGCTTCATCACCGCATTAAAGAGCACTTAAACACTACTGCTTCGTCGTTCTATAAACATATTCGCACTTGCATTAATTCAGAACCAGATTTTCACATCAACATTCTTGCTTCTTCAAGAAACGTAGGTCAACTTCGTATCCTCGAATCTTTAATTATTTCAAAAAATACTCCCACACTAAACAATAGACTGGAATTGAGCTCCGCTTTTATAATATAAGTTTAAAACATAAGAAAAACAATAATTAAAAAAAAAAAAAAAAAAAAAAAAAAAACCTTGCTTGAATAGTCATCTCCCTTGATTCACAAACGCAACAAGTATTTCAAACATCAACTGATTTATTTTAACGTTCTCCTAACGTCATTTTTTGTTCTATATTTCGCGGTATCACGTGGCAAACTCTGCGGCTACTTTTCCAATTTTGAACACTCTTCCGCTGTCTTCTCTTGAAAATGGACTAATAAGTCTGAAATATATTGAGATTTATATCACCATTGAATACAACAGAAAAAAAAATTACTGTTGTTTAGAGTTAAAATTTGTGTAAAAAAGAAAAAACAAACAACAAAAAAAAGAACTTTATTTATTTTGTTTGCATTTAATTTTACTCTATATAAAAAAAAAATCTCGCATTGTTCTTGGCTTTTAATTTTACCTTATAATATATATATATATATATATATATATATATATATATATAGATATATATATAGATATATATAGATATATATATATAAAAAGATATATATATATATAAAGATATATATATATATAAAAAGATATATATATATATATAAAGATATATATATATATAAAAAGATATATATATATATATATAAAGATATATATATATATAAAAAGATATATATATATATATATATAAAGATATATATATATATAAAGATATATATATATAAAAAGATATATATATATATATAAAGATATATATATATATAAAAGATATATATATATATATAAAGATATATATATATAAAGATATATATATATATAAAGATATGTATATATATATATATATATATAAGATATATATAAGAAAAATAGCTAGTTAACGCGTATGATAAATGTTTTGTAATAGTTTGTGAAAAAAAATGAGGAAAAAAAGGAAAAAAAACTAGAAAAAAAGGGATAAGAATATGCATTCGTTTTTTATATATTATCTAGATAGTATTCGGCTTGTTCCTAACTTAGTTAGTCCATACGCTGCACTATGAAACCGGCCAAATAGAATGTTTAAGGCCAAATTGCTTTTAAAAAAGACCAAATTTGCGAAATTTGGCCTTGAAAATGTCAATCTGGCCACTGGACAAGAATACGAAATTGATCTTCCTTTGCTGAAGCCTCGTTTACAAATATTATTTTTAATAATAATATATGATCTTTGTTGTAATAGTATAAGAAAGAAACTCATAGTAATTTCAATGTGCAGTGGTTTTTCTTCACTGAAGAAAGACGTCAGCTAAACGTTATATAATAATAGGAACATTCAAAAGAAACAGGGCAAAAAACAGAAGAACATTGTCTGCCAAAGGATTCCTGACTGAAGCAGTAAGTTAAATACTGTCTCTTACGATGTGATTTTATTATTTGTATTGAATTATGTAGCACAATATTACTTTCTGAGTATTTAGTAGTACTTATTTAATTTATTTTATTTGGATCAGTTCCATATTTAAAATACAATGGACACTACTTTTATAGAACTGTTAATAAACTCCTATTTGCGTGTTGTTTGTTTTTCTGTCTAAAAACTAATTTTTTGTGCTATCCAGAAAAATATCAGTTTAAAATCAAAACATATTTGTTGATTAAATATTTCTCAGTCTGTGGAATTTCCACGGGTCCTATTGGTTTTAATTAATGGAATTAATATTCGACGTTGTGGCAGTAAGCAAGATTTTGACGTTTACCTATGGAAGGATATGATCAGAAAGGAAATCGATTGGTCCAGAAAAAGGGAAAAATAACCTCAGCAATTTCTAACGTCAGCGGGTGTATTTGTTTGTCTGTCGTTTTGTTCGTGATGGTAAAAAAAATTCACTGAAGCTTTTTTAAAAATAACTTGAATTATATATATATATATATATATATATATATATATATATATATATATATATATATATATATATATATATATATGTTTTAAAATGGGCAGAAATATTTTTTTATCAAAATGCTTTGTTTTATGTTTTTACTAGCGGGGGTACCCGGCGTTGCCCGAGTGTTTGTTTCCGGGACGGGGGGGGGGTTTAAAAAATGTTATGGTAGGTAAGTAGGAAGGATCAAACCCGGAGTCATGAGTAAAAGTAGGAAAATAAAGTGTGAAAAAAAAACAAAAAAAAAACATCTCCAACGTTAACAGTTCGGCCACCAAGAAAAGTCCATTCCAGTTGTTTAGGAAAAAAAAAAAAAAACTATGGTAGGTCGGCGCGAACGTGAAAATATCATGTGAATTGTCCAGCACCCTAACCACTACGCCACAGAGCAATGCAGCTTAGTTTAGTGATTTTAAATAACTTCACATGATAGGACTACGAAGCCAAACCGGTGTTCTCTTCTCAACTGTTCCTTGTGAACGATCTCCAAACGGTGTTAAGTGGTGGCAGGGAGAGGAGGAATTTTTAAGAGAGAAAATATTTTACCACTTCCATTGATCTTAACCGATTTTGGCCGTGACTTCTCAGCAGAAAAAGTATAGAAATCTAAGATTATCGAGGAATTTGAGAACTAATAAGCCTATAACAAACCTCAGATATTGTTCTGCCGTTTGTGCATAATGTATTTGCATGAAATATCTTGATTTTTAATCCTATTAAGGTCAAAATCCCACGAGAAAAAATGAGTTCATTTTATTTATATAGAGATAGAGAAGAGAAGAGAAGAGAAGATAGATAGATAGAAGAAGAAGATAGAATAGAAGATAGAAGAAGATAGAAGATAGAAGAAGAAGATAGAAGATATATAGAAGAAGAAGATAGAATAGAAAGAAAGAAGATAGATAGAATAGAATAGAAGATAGAAGAAGAATAGAAGAGAGAAGAGAAGATTATTTTTTTTTTGTTTTGTTTTGTTTTTTGTTTTTATTCCCTGAAATCGAAGCATCATTAAATTATTAGGTAAATGTGTAGTTTCCTGATAGATGTAATTTTATCAGATATGCAGTAGTTCAAAAATTGTATTACTTTAAGATTTTGCTTTTTTTTTTGGGGGGGGGGAGTCATCACTTATAAAGGACCGAAGGCTACTCGAGGATAAAAAATCCTAACATCGACAAGATACATCTGAAAAAAGTTGCATCGTCTGAAACGTTGTGAGAATAACACTCAAGGCGAGAACAAGTCCGAATAATCCAAATAGAACTTTTTTCGTATTTCATGCGTAATACTAAATTGATTTTAACATCAATACGATCAGCATGTCAAACTATAAAAAAAATACAATTTTTGAGCAAAATATATATATATATTTAATCAAATGAAATGTAGCTAGAAACTGCACCATTATCAATTGCACCCCCTACAAACATATATATATATATATATATATATATATATATATATATATATATATATATAGTGTACTTATTCATACAAAAATTTTTATATGCATACATATTTCTGCTGCAAACCCTTAAGAAAAGCAGCATCATTTTTATTCTTATACTGAATATTTTAAGCCTGGATTATATATATATATATATATATATATATATATATATATATATATATACTTTTATGATTTTTGTGTGTATTGATATTCATATTAAAAAACATTTATTTCTATTTACTTAAATAAATTTAAGAAAATACAACTTTGTTATATATGTGTCGTTGAATTGCATTTATATGCAAAAGATCTAGCTAATTTGCGTATGCTTTTAAACATTCATTTTAATTAATTCCCTATTAGTTTTTCTTCAGTTTTCTTATAGGATGATCATCTTTAGTTAACTATACAGTGTAATTATATTCATGCAGATATTCTAAATGATTTATACTTGCGTAATATTTGCGTAAAAAGCTTATAGTAAACACAAACCTCTTTCTGTATATATATATATATATATATATATATATATATATATATATATATATATATATATATATATATATATATATATATATATTATGTATGCGTATATATGTTTGTTTAAAAATTTTGCCTACCAAACCAGTTTTTGGTACACGGACATGAAATTTAATATATAGGGTATTCGAACCCATGCGAAACTTTATATTTCAGTTTTCGCCGTGAAAAATGGGTGCAAAAGTGAAAAAATTAAAAAAAAAAAAAGAAAAAAAGTGAATTTGCCAGGTGAAGATCAAACGACTTCATTACGAATGCTGCATGCATAACGTAATAGCTATTGGTTCATGTTTTTATTTTTACCCTTGCAGCAAACATGTCTTCATAGCTCAGGCATTAACGTCAAAGGGAAAAAAGTAAATCGTAACTAAACGTTTTGGTTTCGATTCTCGGTGGTGTCGTACGAATCATTTTTTTATTTTTAACTTTTTAAATCATTACTATATATTGGGTCCAATACTAAAATATCATATTTAAGCATATTTTATGACCGGGCAATGCCGGGCGGCCTACTACTACTAATATATATATATATATATATATATATATATATATATATATATATATATATATATATATATATATATATATATATATATCTGTCATCCCTTTTTTTTTAAAGATGGAATCGCCAGATTGTTCCTATTTACAATGCCTCCCCACGGGACAGAGTTAGACACCAGGGCCGTTTTTTAACGTGGAGAAAAGGAACAAAAATAAAAATTGTCTCCGTCGTGAAGGATTTCTCCTCCACTGACACAGAACAAGAAATTGAAGTGTACTTTGATCTTGACCCGAAGGCCAATTATTTAAGAAGATTCAAGCTGGTCGGTTCACAGAATTATATAATCATATAGATAGATTAATCTCTAAAGGAGTTGCAGCAGAAACATGTATGTATGCACATATGTAGCCAATAGCTTGTCTGCTCTCTGCTCGTCGTTGAGCCATTATTCATAAAACAGCAAACTTTCACGGGATCCAGGTAACAACAATAACAACAACACCGACACCGACGATATCGTCTAATAGTTTGTACGAAGACTCCCTGTACTGAGTTTCCGGTTTGAGTTTACGCACACTCGAAAAGAAGAATTACGTAAAAGAAACGTGAGTTGGGCGAGAGAAGAGAAGCGGCGGTCTTTTATCAAGTGCGAACGACTGCAGGCATCATCGCCGGCGTCTCGTGCCTCTCGCTACCAGCTCGCAAGGTCACACGTGCAAAGGTCAGCTGGCAGCTAGTGGTGGTGGGTGGGGGGGGGGGAGAGGGGACGCACAGTAACTATTGTTTCTATATGATCTATCTCTTTAGAGGGGTGCCAGATTCGTTATGTAGAAAAAGCCGAAAAAGACAGTAGTAGAATTAATAGTAAGTAGTAGTAGCAGTAGTAGTAGTAGTAACAATAAAAATAATAATACTACTCCCACGTTTACCTGTTGTTATTAACCACCTGCTCTCCCCCCCTCTCTCTCTCACACACACACACACACAATTCTTAATTTATCTTATCTCAACTTTATAAAGATTGTTTGACATTAATTTATCTATTCTGTCACTTGAATGTTAATAAAATCGATAAGTATGTATGCTGAATCTTAGGGGGGGGGATCATATATTTATAATGTTTGAAACCTTTTTTGTTTTTAATTTTTTTATGTAATGTTAATTTTATTCATAACTATTTTTATTATTTTTAAATTGACAACAGTCAATAACTCCTTGTCCTTCTTACGGCTAGAGGAAAGTGTAGTATCCGTTTTGATCCCACGCTGCACTGCATCTTTCCTGTGTCCTATGGCCCGTGAAGGAGAAATCCTTCTAGACTAAGGTAATTTTAATTTTTGCCCAAATCCGGAGTGCCCTTTGTACACACACACACACACACACACACACACACACACACACACACACACACAATAAAACCCGAATTTATATCTAACTCTGCCCTCGTGGGAATGAAAATAAATACGGGCATTGTCAACATAAAATCGAATTTGAATTGATATTTTTAAAAACGTAAAACACTGTACGACGGCTTAAAGTACTTTACTTCAAAAATATGTGTTATAAATATTTAAAAACATAATTTTTGTATATATATATATATATATATATATATATATATATATATATATATATAGTACTATTACTGCTACTGCTTTCTTTACTATTTCGGTTGTACTTGTAACTGGAATCAGAAAAAAAAATAACAAGCGTCAGGAAAACTGACCTCAAGATATGTTTTTTTTTTTTTTTAAATATATTCTTTACTCGAAATATAAACCGACAGTGAATGCTTGTTTGTTCATTAAAAAATAACGCGTAAAAAATAACGGAGATGAGATTCGGTACACAAACAAAACAGACGCGTTTTATTTTGGCATTTGGTTCGAAAAAACAAAAACAAAACCAGATGAACGAGAGAAAGAATACCGGAAGATTTGGGTCATCAATATTATGACGACTGTTTTTATTATTATAGATAAACGTTTGAAACAAGAATGTAAACATATTTAATCAAATTATTAATAAGAGTTTTGTATTTAAAAAAAAATAATTAAAAAAAAGGAAAGGTTTTGAATTTAAATCCTGTTGTTGCGCAGAAATTAATCGAAAATCTGATGCCGAACTTAATGTATTTTAAATTTGACAGAACTCGGAGAAACGCGGAATTGGATAGTAAAAAAAGAAAATTTGTTGAATATTTTATTTCTAACAATAAACCTTGACACTTTACCAATTAATTCGCCTTCCTTTCTCCTCTTGTGGATATATTACGTACTTAAAAGGTAGGTCCATTAACTTTATATTGAAATAAATTATTGCTACCATTATTAATTTTAAATATTCATTTGGTTTGACCGTGAGGCGGGGGGTCTAAGAATAGAGAGTGCATGTAGGTTTCATGCAATGGATTTTAAATATTTGTTATATTTAATGTTTGTTTATTTTTTTTTTTAGCATCACAGAATGATTATGTTTCGGAATTTATAAGATAACGATTGATAATGTTAGGACTACTATTATCTCCTTAGTTGTTATATTCACAACGTTTCGTCCGATGTAACCTCCAACCTTCAAGTGTCGTTTCGAATTTTAAAGTCTGTACATTCCTGGACGAAATATTTAGAGCGAACTCTTTATTTAATCCACAATTTATGATTATTGGTAATTACACTTTAAAAAATAAATAAATAATAAAGCAAAAATGATCGTGTTTTTTTTTTCCATGGTCGACTGAATAAGAACAATCTCTTCCCCCAACCTCTATCATGTTCAGTTTTCAGCTCCGTCTAGATTTGATATAAAGATTACAGTATTTTGCAGAAATACGGACAGTACTTTTTTTTTTTTTTTTTTTTAAGGTAGGATTTTTAAGTTAAATTCAAGTTTTACGATATCTTTTGTTTATTAGTTTGAGTGAAAGTGCAAAAATAGTTACAAAACACTCGCTCCTCCTCGATTAAATGCGCTTCAAAATAATAATGTTATTATTTCAGCACGGTTCGTGTTTTGCATGTGAATCAACTAAGATGACCAAGTTCGATTAGAAATGTTCCCAAGTTTGAACAGAGAATGCAGTGAGTGCAGGGTGCAGAGTGCACCCGAAGAAGAAGGCCGGAGATTACATCGGTCGACGCGTTGCGAACATAGTAACCGAAAGAACAGTATTAGTACAAATAGTCATACCCCAGTGTGCCCCCCCCACTGTCCCAGCGTATTATAAACACCCCAACCTCCCCATGTTAAGAACGGCTTTCGGAATAACCCCCCACCTCGAAAGCCATTCTTAACATGGGGAGGTTGGGGCTATTCCGAAAGACGTTCTTAACATGGGGTATTTGGTTGGGGGTGTTTATACTACGCTGGAGCAGGTCGCAAAAAAAAAAAAAAAAAAAAACCAAAAACAATCTTTATCCAATACTGGCAAAAAATTTAAGAAAAGATGAGTGTGTGTTTGTGTAACAAACAAACGAGTATTTGACTACTTGAATGACAGTAACTGAATTAATTTCTAGAATAAAAAGACGATTCGCGTTGATTTTATTCACACTATTTAAAAGTGTGTCTTATTTCTAAAATACTCGTTTTATGATATAAACATTTGTGTCTTTCGTCAAAGTAAACAATTCATATTTCACTCGCGTGTCGTCTGCCTTCGCTCGACTCCTCAACAATCGTGGTACCCAGTGCGGCAAAAAGAAGAAAGGAAAAAAAAATGATAGAAAGGAAAAACGTTTGCTTGACCTATTTTCTACTCTATGGAAGGTCAATGGTGATATAATCTAGTGTACGCTGATTTTCATTGCCGTGCAAGCGGAAAGCTCCACCTCAAACACTCGCTTGTATTGACTTACATAAACTCGTGTTTCTTCCTTTAACTTTATAATATATGCATTTTAATCAAATCTGATACGTGTATGAATTCTAGACAGAATAATAAAATAACGCGCTGACGTACATGCATAAATAATTAATACGTCGTAGGTTTTAAAATTGTATGAGATTTTGTTGTACGACGTTAAGAAATAAATTATATATTTGGTTTATTCACTTCGTTTCAAATAGCATTTACGTTTTTTTATTTTTATTTTTATTTTCTACGCTAAATTTTACAAGTCGTTACAAGCGACAGCATCGTTTACGGGTCGAGGTTGAAATTATATCAAGGTTGTCTACCCATAAAATTAATCAATGAATAGATTTTTCTCTTAACTAGGTGAGTGCAATTTATCCATTTTTTTTTTTAAATTAATGTATTATATAAGTTTAGAAAAAATAAATAATGAAAAGAAAGCAATTTTAATTTAATTTTATCGCGAAAGAATGTTGTTTATTGGTAAATTAAAAAACCTATTTTTACTGTATTTGATTTGATGAGGAGCTAAAGCAGGTGTCTCATGTTTATTGTTTAAAAAAAAAATCTTACGTTATTTCATTAATTCTCTTTCTCAAATGTTGGTTGTTTTTGTTTTTTTTTTCTTTACTTCAATAATGCAATAACGATTAGATCCCCCCCCCCTGTTATTTCTGTACTTGTGCCGAATATACATCCAAACATTTACCCGGGATTTCCGAATTTTGACAAGAAATTCCGAACTTAACCGAGACATGCAGACGATAAAGTGGCAGACGAAAAAAGAAAAAAATACTAAAAGCCTCCCCCATATCTTATCCTAAGCTAAGTCCAGATAGCATCAAACCCCTTCCTTCTCCCACAAAAAAGCAACAAAAAACGAAAGAATATTAAATAAATAAATAATAAACATTTTATAAACCCCCTCCTCCGCCATCCACAATCGCCATAAATACATACAAAAACAATTAAAAGCATATTGCCTTCTTTTGGACAGTCAAAATAAGAAATTAAATTAAATTCTTTGCCCTCACCCCATTTTTTTTTTTTTCCTGCTCACCAGGCGTTCGGGTAGCAACTAATTACGCATGTTAAGACCCAGGAATCTCCTTAAGTACTGAACGTCGTTTGATGTCTATTCTGGACAAGTACCTATACTTCTAGTGGTAGATTGAATCGTAATCATGGGAGAGTGGTTTGCCCGAAAACACTCGTTTAGCGAACGTCACGTTCAAAAAATTCAAGGGGGTGCACATTCCGATTGTACACGTTCGCCGAACGTGTACAATCAGAATGTGCACACCCTTGAATTTTTTTTGCAGCGGATTATTATCGATTGGACACTGATCTATCAGATTATCAAAAAACGAAAAGCAAAAAAAATTTAAAGTTTAAAAAAAAAAATCAATATTTAGCCATTTAAAAAGGGTGATCAGTTTTTAATTCAAACGTTTTAGTAAATCGACCCCTCATATTGGAAACGCTCGTGAAGAATACTAGAGAGTTTTTATTTTTATTTTTTAATTTGCTGGAACTTCATGAAAATTATTTTTGAAAAGATCAAAGTATCAATGCTTGCATGCTTTAGGGTTCCAGCATGGGTCCAACTCTCTTCCTCATCTTCATCAATCACATTCTTAGATCATTCGTAGACATTTATACGGACGACACTACTGTGTATAACAACGGTTCAAAGGTCAACAATGACGAAGATTTCTCTGAGTCTCTCTCCTCAGACCTTGAATATATGGTGCAATAGGGTAAAAAATGGTTGGTTAATTTTACTAAAAAAAATAATTGTTGGTTAAAAAAAAAATATTGTTGGTTAATTTTACTAAAAAAATAATTATTGGTTAAAAAAAAATGGTTGGTTAATTTTACTAAAAAAAAATAATTGTTGGTTAAAAAAAAATGGTTGGTTAATTTTACTAAAAAAAAATAATTGTTGGTTAAAAAAAAATGGTTGGCTAATTTTACTAAAAAAAAATAATTGTTGGTTAAAAAAAATGGTTAGTTAATTTTACTAAAAATAATAATTGTTGGTTAAAAAAAAATGGTTGGTTAATTTTACTAAAAAAAAATAATTGTTGGTTAAAAAAAAATGGTTGGTTAATTTAACTAAAAAAAATTAATTGTTGGCTAAAAAAAATTGTTGGTTGAAAAAAAATGGTTGGTTAAAAAAATAATTGGTTAATTTTTACTAAAAAATAGTTGGTTAATTTTACTAAAAAAGATTGTTGGTTAAAAAAATTTTTGGTTAAAAAAATGGTTGGTTAATTTTACTAAAAAAAATTGTTGGTTAATTTTACTAAAAAAAATTGTTGGTAAATTTTACTAAAAAGAATGGTTGGTTAATTTTTTCTAAAAAAAATGGTTGGTTAATTTTGCTAAAAAAAATGGTTGGTTAATTTTGCTAAAAAAACAAAAACAAACTAAACTATCACCCTTGCCAAATTTTCACAAAAAACACTTGACTAGCTACAATGATCATTAACAATTTCCTCCACTCGCTACCTGTGCCTAAATCTAAATGCAAATTCTATTAGCAAAGTTTCTTTCTTAGAAATGCCCGCCTGTGGAACTCTGTTCCACTGGTCTGTTTTCCAGCTGACTACAATATCGTCATCTTCAAGTCATGTAAACAAGCTGTTGTTGAGCTATCTCTTCTTCATAATTCATTTTTACCCCATTAACTATTAATATGCTTTCTACACCATTAAATATTAATACGCCACGATCTAAGTGACTGTCATACACTTATTAACCCTTATCCTCGAGTGGCCTTCGGGCCTTGATAAGTAGTGACTCCATGTAAAAAAACAACCTGTAATTTTAACGCCTATAAAACACTGAGTGGAAAGTAATGTATGACGTGGATTAAAGTTTAAAGGCAATGCGGTTTTTAGTTGCACACCTGAAGAAAAAAAAAACAAAGAAAAAAAACTTTTTTGCACCCCTGTCATATCAAAGAACCAGTAAATGAGTAATTAAACATGGAAATAAAATGAATTTGGTTAATCTTCACTTGCCTTCCCACGAGGGCAATGTTAGACACAAGGTCTGTTTTTAATGAGGGTAAAATGTGGCTTCATACAATGGGCATTCTGGATTGGGACAACAATAAAAAAAATAATTGCCTCAGTCTAGAAGGATTTCTCCTGACTAAAAACATGATACATACCAGCCTGAAGACCTGGTACAAGTTGTCTCCCCATTAAGGCAAAATCAGACACAGGATTGGCTTTCAATGTGAAGAATCCAGTTTTCTCAAGAGAGCCACTCTGGACTTGAAACTAAAATTAAAAATTGCCTCTAATGTTGAATATTGGATTCCCAGAAAGCGTCGGATGACTCAATGGAACAAGGAGGCAACGGATGGCGCTGCCATATGTTACAATGTATTGAAGTGAAATATTTCGATTCAAAAGGAATGCACTGAAATGGGAAAATAAATAGAGTAGATAAACAATAAAGCAATGTTTGTATAATAAAAGATTGGAATTTAATAAGGCCAGTTAAAATTTATGTAATCAAAGATTTTGGAATTTTAGTTGAAAGACAAACATTACATTTTACCAAAACAATAAATATTGACCTGGTTGGGGATATAAGATAATTAACAGAGAAATGATTTATCATATATTCATAAAACAGTTATTTTATTTATTTGCGAACTATTATCACCATCTTTTGGTGTTGTTTAACGACGTTTCGACCAACTGATTTTCAGGCTTGCTTGAGTAGGATTGAAACCATTATCTTTAGATAATGCTCACCTGGAACTGTAGAAATTCAACATCTATCCACTGTGCCACGGACTCTTCAGTGGATAGACGTTGAATTTCTACAGTTCCAGGGCCCATGGCGCAGTGGATAAAGATGCTGAATCTCTACGGTTCCAGGTGAGCATTGTCTGAAGATAGCGGTTTCAATCCTACTCAAAGCCAGCCAGATGATTAGTTGGCCAAAACGTGGTGAGATGACAACAACTATGAAAGGCAGTAATTACTGAGGATGCAGTTGAAGATTCAGCATTCCTATCCCATCGCGGTTAACAACTTGACAAAGGCCAGAGGAGTAGTTTGCCAAAAGGTTGTTAAACAACAACTATAAAAGATGAGGATAACAGTCCGCAAATAAATAAATAAAATATACAAATTACTCATCTGAAAAGAATTCCAATAATTAAAATAAAACACAGAGTTAGTCAGAGATAGGCAGGCAGTCTACCAGAGGAAAGTGGAGTTAGAGTTTGTCCTTATGTCGTGGAAGCATTCGACTGGACCACTTGAAAGTACAATCCTCAGTGCAGGCGATACTCAAAAATACAATTGCAAATTACTTTGGACTTTTACCAGTTCATGGCTGATGGGACGAGAACATGCTACCCTCGCGAGTTAAATAAAGGATTTTATAAAAAAATCCTGGTCAGATTCCAGAGTTAGAGAGAAAATAATCCCAAGTTTGACATGATACACCTGAAAAAGGTCGAAGTTAGCATCAATCAGAATCTGATGAGCAAAAGATTTTTATCTCCTCTATTTAAATGTTAATTACTGATGGTCGTGTGGAAAAATGCTAGCCTACAATGCCAAGGTTGATTTTGTTGACTGGGTTTGAGTCTCATGACCATCAGTAATTATCATTTTTCTACATAGATGATTGTGTAAGCATGGGACATTAGTGCCTGTAGATATAAAAAAAAAATTAATATTTATTGAAAAATATTTTAGTTATAAACCCCCTGTAAGTAAAATTAAAATTGAACCCTATTTGTGAATTGAGCAGAAAACTGCAAATTAGCTGGATGCATCATTCACAAACTTCTTGTTTGTTTGAATAATCTTATTGCTGTCTGAATTATGACAAGCTCGAACACATGGCTTCATTTCCATTTAATTCTTCATGGCTGAGTGGAAGAACACTAGCTTACAAAGCCAAGGTTATACTAGCAAGACCAATGTACCGACGTTGCCTGGTAGAAATATGACACAAAGCCAGAACAGATTTGGTAAAGAACCTCCATCATCTGAAAACAAATTAAATTATGATTGCTAGTGGGGACCACTGTCGGCCTTGGGAAATAGTATGCACTGGCAGTCGTAGCCAAAATGAAATCATCTGGCTTCTACTGTAGGGAATTGTCTGACAGTGGCAGCTAGTGAAGCCACTGCCTATCATTGTAAACAATTGGGTTTACTGGCGATTAATGCTGGTTTGGGGTACTGGTGTTTACTGGTGTGAATTAGCTGACTTTGTAATTGGAAATCATCGGTAGCTATGACACTGTCAGTCTCCTTTGGACTGCTCTGAACTGAAAACATGTATCTTCAATTGTTGGACATTGTTAGGCACTGGCATCCACTAGCTATCACTGGTGAGTACTGATGGTTACTGGCGGTTAGTGCTTTTTTGAGAAGGTTATAGTGTGCACTAATTTTCTCTGCAACTATTGGTAATTATTGATCATCGTCAATCATGACCAACATGTGTCTCCATTAGACTGCTATGAAATGAAATTGTCTGTCTTCAGTTGTGGGGTACTCTTATACAGTGGCGAGCACTGTCACCCAGTGGTGGACACTGGCGATTATGATGGGGACGGTAACTGTGGTTAGTACTTTTTTAAGCTGGTTACTGTCACTTCATGACAAGGGGAGGCACCGGCGGATAAATGGCATATCTTCAATTATCAGGCACTGTAATCCATTGGCAGACACTGTTGATCACTGATGGTTATGGTGGTGATTAGTGGTAACTGATCATCAGTACTATTTCAAGGTGACTTTATAGGAGGGGCAGATACAAAGGGTTACTACTGTTTTAAAGCGGTTACTTGTAGATATTGTCATTTACTTGTGGTATCTGTTGAGCACTGGCTGCCTTAACATCTATAAGTCATTGGCATTAACTGTCGGTCAAAGATGGTTATAATCAACATTGTATTTGTACTTATGCAGAATACTGACTGGACTACATTTTAGATATGATGTTGAAGTAAAATGTAAGTTTATAAAGTATTAATTGTTTGTTAAAATGATAGATGAAAGTACAGAATAGTTACAAAAAAGCTGTCACCTCCTGTGCTAAGAATGGGTTTATAAAAAAAAAAAAATCATTATTATTTGAGTATGTTTCATATTTTGTCGCATTTTCTGTCACAATGTTTTAATATATATATACTTTAATATTTGTGTAAAATACATGAGAAAAGACGATGGTGACAAGGACAACAACAATGACAATAAGAAGAATAAAGATGAATAGCAAATGTCAGTTATAATATCCAATTCCTTTATTGAGGCAGAAGTAAGTGTACTAAGGTGGAAATGATTTTAGGTTTTGTTATCCAATTGTTTGTTTTTTGGATGACGCCGCGGCGTATAGTTCTCAATAGTTCTTTTAATTATCTACATCCAATAAACGTATTGACAGGAACTTAATAATGAATTCTGAATGGTGGGATTCGTATTTCCATAGAGAAGTCATACTAAGCGAATGTTAAATGTACGAAATAAGAAAGTAAATACGGACGGCGGGGTTGCGAAAAATATGTCAAGTATATCAAATTTCCTGGTGTCGTATGGGAGAATGAGAGAAGCAAATAATGATTAGGAACCCTGCTACCACTTGTAAATATGACTTGTTTGTGAGAGTGACTCTCATCAGAAATATTACAGGACTTTACAATACTGAATGAAATCGACTGAGAATATTCATAAAACCTGCATTAGGTCTTGGCATATAGTGTAACAATATTGAATTTATATGTGGCGTCTGTGTTTGTGATGCTATAATGTTTTTTCCTAAACAGAAAAATCGTCTCTATTTTATTTATTATACAGGGTGAGTCACGGGAAACGGATGTTTTTAGAATGTGTTTAGTAAATGTTTTTATGTACATTATAAAATTTTTGTTGAAATATTTGTAGAGTTTTGTTTTCCTTAAAAACATCTATTTTCCGTGATTCACTCTGTATATATATATATATATATATATATATATATATATATATATATAGGAGGCATTACTTTTGGAACGTCCCTCATACACACACATATATGTATATATATATATATATATATATATATATACTAGCAAAAGTACCCGTCGTTGACTGTATTCAAAAACAGCCTACAGAAAATGGACTCTGATTTATGAATGTATGATAGGTTATGAAAAGGAACGGTTGTAAAGAGATAGCGTCGAATTTGGGGGTATCAAAACCAAAGCAAAATATGATGAAAGTAAAAATAAAATAGAAAAACCCCATAATTTATTATACCATACCTGTTCACACTGAAACACTTGTCACAATATTCTGTGGATCTATATTAAAAAACCTTGTTAAACTTTGTGACATATTTCTATTCTATGGAGGTCAGGCGCGAATGAACACCCTATAATTTTATCATACCATATTTCTTCAAACTGAAACATAATTATCAAAGTATACTTATGCAGATAGATATGAAAAGTCTTTATTAAAGTTTATGCCTATTTTCATTCTATGGAGACCAGGTGCGAACGCAGGTCCCACAATTTTATTATACCATCCCTATTTAAGTTAAAACATACTTATTAAAGTATTATTATGTACATCTATATCAAAAACACTTGTAAGCGTTTTTTTTTTTTTAATTTTAAAATTTTTTATTTCCATACTTTGTGGACCAGGCGCGAATGCAGACCCACAATATTAATGAACCACCGTTCGCCCAGATCAAAGATACCCATTACTGTGTCTATCATTATACATAATCAGTTTTTTAAAATAGTAAACCATATAGGAGTCTATTCGTGACCACACACACACACACACACACACAGACGTTCAGCTTCATATATATATATATATATATATATATATATATATATATATATATATATATATATAATATGAGGAGCGTTCCAAAAGTAATGCCCCCTATTTTTTATTCCACCTGAATGGATCAGAGAGGATTGCAAATTGTATTGTTATGATGACTGAACTTATGCATTCATGACCTGAAAGTTTCATCTCACTGTCGCCTTTGTGAAATTCTAAGAAAGCAACGCCTGTCATGGACATGCATCAAAAGAAGAGATGCGTCATTGAATTCCTGGCAAAAGTACGTTGTGACGGATTGTTACTATGTAAGAAAAATAAATTCTAGAAGACAAAAGGTCGCTCATTTTGATGATACCACTCATATCTCCGTACGTTTTCAACGTTTCAGTTAAAAGAAAATAGGAGGCTTTACTTTTGGAAAGAGCCTCATCTCCCTGTTTCTCTCCATCTTTGTCTGTCTCTCTCTCCCTCTCTCTCTCTCTCTCTATTTCTCTCTCTCTCTCTCTCTCTATATATATATATATATATATATTTATATATATATATGTGTGTGTCTGTGTGTATGTTTTGATAAAATATTTTTTTTAATTTTAGTTCACTCTTTGTGTATACCTATCCCTATTGTTTAAAAGCTCAATGTATGTTAAATATATTCATTAGATATTATTAAACAAATATCTTATAAATAATTCTGTTTCGTTAGCACATATTGAATACTTATAGACTATAAATTGAATCACAATCTAGCTGAAATCACAAACAGTAAAAATTACTACATCATTTACTACATAATTCATAAGTTTCCATAATATTTGCCAATCATTTAAATAAATAAATAAATAAAATAAATAAACGTGTGTATGTGTATATATATATATATATGTGTCTATATGGGTGGGGTGTATTTGAATGAATATATTTGAGTAAACAAATACAAATATATCTAAAATGCAAGGGAGGTAACTAACATTTCCAATTGAATTAACTTCCTTTGACTGGGCCAAGTTACTAGATATGTAGAGACCTGTCCTCTTTGATATGAAATAATTTCTACTCGAGTATCTATAAACTTAACTAAATTATAATTATTTGTGGGAAAATTATGTTTTTAAATAAATATATATAAATATACATATATATATACATATATACGTATAACTACTTCATTTACTCACACAAATTTAATATACGAAAATATAGATTTATGCGTAAACTTTAAGTATTTACTTCAAAAGTGCTCAATACGTAGGTAGAGCTAGTTAGTAATTTATAAAATATATATGGCGATTAAGCTACACTGAATATTCTGCGTTTCATCCACTGTAGGATTCGTCAGGCTTATGCGCAAATCTTGTGGTTGCTTCTTGTTTTTATATATGTTGAGGATTTCTAGTTAGCCAATCAGATTTCTAGTATCCACCGCGCCCCCTCCTATCAGCCAATGGGCATGCATTTTATCGAACAAAGGATCTGTTTTAGAACTAGGTTAGTGGTTTAAGGTGGATCTTTCCCTCCTTTTTATTTTTTTATATATGAATATACCTATGTGTATTTTTTTTTATATATATATGAATATACCTATGTGTACACACACACATGCACACATATATACATATATACATATATGTGTGATCGTTTATGTATATTCATGTTTATTTAATTTGTTTATTTGTTTGTTTTCTATTGTTATTGTTAGTTTTAAAGCTATTTTGTATCGCTATCCTAGAGTAAGTTTTATTTTGTGAACACAGTTGTTTGCTATTTCTCGTCTACAGTTTAATAGATTTTGAGGTTCTTTAAAGTACAGGATAGCAAATTTTTCATGGAGGCATAATTTACATGGGTCGTCTAAATGTCTGCACGTGGTAGCTTGTCTCATTATTTTCCATTCGACTACCGGCGAATGTCCTCTTTCTTTGAGTTCCCAGTATTTATTCGCTAGTGTTGTTTTTATACAGTGTTTTTTATTTTTGAAGGTACTTTTGTGGTCATGGTATCGGGTTTTAAAATTTAAGGAAGTCATGCCTATGTAATATTTCTTGTTATTCGGGTTTTCTTTCGCAAATATTGTTGCTTGATAAACTACACTTTTTGTTAGACATTTATTTTGGACTGGGCAAATTGTGCGGTGTCTACAATTGCATTTATCTTGTTCGTTATTAGTATTATTATTTATGGTATGGTTGTTCTTGTCCGAGGTTGGTTTGTTGTTATTATTATTATTATTATTATTATTATTATTATTATTATTTCTGCTAGTGTTGGTTTTATTTCTGTCATGGTGTCTACTTTTTTATTGTTTATTTTGTTGTTGTTTACATTGTTTTCATTTAGTATTTTGTTATTATGGGCTTTAATTATCATCTCTAAATTTTCGCAACAACTGTAAGATAACTTTAAGGTATTTTTATTGAAGATTTTGTGTAAGGGGTTGGTTGCGGGAAAGTGTTTTTGAATAAGATCTAGAAATTTCTTGCCAAGTTTTGTTTTTAACATTTGATTGTATGGGGCCGTATACCAAATTATAGTTCTTTTTCTTCTATTTTTAATTAACAGCTATAATAAATTTAATTGGCGCAATGGAAAAAGTTCCAAAATGAGAAAAAGCATGTTTCTTATAGGTTTAAATTTCCATTTTGCATGGGTACACAGTTTTTGTTGTTCCATTTTCTTAGCTGATATAGAGATTTTCTGGTTTGGTGACTCTTGAATATGTAACATGAATTGTCCATGTGGAAAAACAGTCAGTGTGTAACTGTAAGGCCCACAATTGTAAAGATTGTTCCCTGTGCTTTGTTGATGGTTATTGCAAATGACAATAAAATTGGAAAGTGCAATTTGCTAAAGTGTAATGATGTATCCGGTGGAATCATAGGAATGCATGGAATGAAGATATATTCATCTGTGAAAGGTCCTGTTAAGATTGTTGATTCTATGATATTGTTTGTTAATTTTTTTTTTACTGCAAGCTATGTGCCATTGCAAAGCTTGGATTGGTTTATATTTCACAACATGGTAATTAGTACACCAAATTTCAGTTGCAATACATGCGGTGGCATCCCTGGCAAATATAACTGTTGGATAATTAACCACTTTATCTGCTTTCACAACAGTGTCGATGGATTTGTATTTGACTACCTCACTTGGAATTGTACATTTAATTATAGCGTTAAGTTCATGGGCATCTTTGTATTGACCTGCAAGAATAGCTCATTCACTCAGTCAAATGGAATTCTTATAATTTGAATATCTGCAAAAACCTTTTAAACTAACTATTCTTTTGATGAAATAAACAGAAATTCCAGAAGTTAAAAGTCAAAGAATTTTGCCCTTAACTCTGATCAGCTGGTACTTTTTCGTACCCAATTTCCCACAAGTGATGTAAAAGTTTTTGTGCGGATCGAACAGTCTGCAACTGGATATGCATATTTTGAGTTAAGTTTAATGTCTTCACATGGAACAAAAAAGTAGAGTATTTGAGGCAAGCATTTATTTCATCTGCTGGTGTTGATTGAAGAATAACAGGTAACATTTTTCTGAAATCTCCTGCAAGCAATATTACTGCATTCCCAAATGGTCTGACATTGCCACGCAAATCTTGCAAGGATCGACCAAGAGCCTCAAGTGATTTTTTGCATACCATTGTGCATTCATCCTAAACAATAACTTTGCATTTTTGCAATATTTTTCCCCATATTGGATGTTTTGGAGATGTCGAACATGAGATTTTGAAAAATTGAATGTTTTAAAGTAGAATAAATAATTCTTCTACTTGGCAGCAAGGTCGCAGGTATTCCTCATGCAGCAAGGGCTAAGGCTATGTCATTTTGTTACCAAATGGCTGCCAAAATCAATTTAATTAGAAAGGTTTTACCAGTTACTTCTGGTGCTGTTCAAGGTAGCAGTAATTTCCAAATAACTTCTATTCTCACAGTCAGTAAATTAGGTGACTAAAATAGGATTTATCCATGTTTTGACAATGCCTTATTCACTGTAATTAATTTAGGAGACTAAAATAGGATGAGGGATTAGAGATGGACCGATAGAGAGGAAGATATATAGATAGAAAAGAGACAGTGAGAGGAAAATAGAGAAAGAGGAGATAGAGAGATAAAGGGATTGATTGATAAACAGAGAGGGGGGGAGAGTTAGAAACAAAGAGGGATGAAACAGAGGAAAGGAGAGAGATAGAGGGAGTTAGAGAGAGAAAGGGGCTCAAAGAGAGATGGAAAGGGTGATATAGAGAGAAAGATAGATTGAGAGAGGGAAAGGGAGAGATGGATAGAGAGAGATATTGAGAGAGGGGGAGAGAAACAGAAGGTGAACTACACTTCACCGTTTTTTTCCTCGTTCAGTAGAGAAGAAATCTTTCGAGACTGAGGCAATTTTAATGTTTTGTTATTATCCAGAGTACCCCTTTTTTTTTGGGGGGGGGGGGCTAGATTTTCCTCGCATTAGAAACCGACCGGGTTATCTGTACTTTCACTTAACAAATTAATAAAAGAAAAACATATGGTAAAATTTGAATTTAACAGGAAAATACTATTTTAAAAAATAGCACGGTAACATAAGTGCATAAGTGCTACTTTAGGCACTCCTTGGGCGTTGAGTTCCATAGCGACCAGAATTATTTAATGGTCGCTCCCTTAGCCCCCCCAGTCAAAGCTAATGAATGCGCACGTAACATTTTTTTTATTTACTGACGTTGGCTTAGTAACTAAACGATTTATTGATAATTTCGTAACCCTTAAACGCATGCCGGAAGATTTAAATTGGTTCATTATTGTTGTAATGAAAAAAAAAAGTTTCATTCAACACAAAACCAAAAACACATATTAATGATAAATGATTTATTATTCTATTCATTGAAATTTACTAATTTTCAAATAAAAAAGTTAAAAAAAAGTTAATAAAAAATAGTTGCTTATGTGCGCATAAACAACTTGTTTTTTTTAAGATTAGGTCCACCTTATAATCACCCCCCCCCCAACCTCCTCATCTTAAGAACAGCTTCCGGAATAAACATCACTTTTGGAGGGGGGGTCTATTTGCAAAATTTAACTGATATTTGTTGTCAGCATACCCACCCGAAAATACTATTAAAAAAAAAAGGAGGGGTTCAGTGCCCGTGGCAGAGAAGTAGATTTATTTATCAATAAAAGTCGTCATTTATAAAAGAAAATTGTGGCGGTGGACCTAAATGTTTTGTTTTCG
>NC_136495.1:116428481-116430981 GCF_053919585.1 Euprymna scolopes
AATAAAGTGAATGTTTTAAAGTGTCCTGGTCAATCTCCCGGTCTCAATCCTATAGAGAATTTGTGGAGAGAATTGAAATTACGGGTCCATAGAAGAGAACCTTCAAATCTGCGAGAATTGGAGAGAATTTGTGTGAAAGAATGGAATAAAATAACACAAGACACATGTAAGAAGTTCGTAGCAGATTGTTCAAACCATCTGCATTCTGTAATCAACAATAATGGTTATGCTACAAAATACTAGATATTATTTTGTAAATGTGTTGTAAACTTTTGCGTTGCTAATTATTGAGTTTTCTTTCTGCGTTGTGTTAAATTATTATTTTTATTATTTTTCCGACTATTCTTATCTTAGTTTCAATACATTTTCTATGTTTATAAAAAGTTTCATTACCATTTGGAAGCTAGAAATACAAAAACTGGCAGACTCAAATGTGTATTGAAAACTTTATATTATTATACATATATCTATAATATAAAGCTGAACGTCTCTGTGTGTGTCTGGTCACGAATAGGCTCCTATATGGTTGACTATTATAGAAAACTGATCCCATATAATGATAGAAGATGTATCGAGACATAGGAATGGGTATGTTTTATCTGGCATAATGATGATTCATTAAAATTGTGGGGTCTGCGTACACGCCTGGTCCTCAAAGTATGGAAATAAAAAATTAAAAAGAAAACGTTTACAAGTGTTTTTGATATAGATGTATATAATAATACTTTGATAAGTATGTTTTAACTTAAATAGGAATGGTATAATAAAATTGTGGGGTCTGCGTTCGCGCCTGGCCTCCATATAAAGGAAATAGGCACAAACTTTAAAGACTTTTCATATCCATCTGTGTAAGTATACTTGGATAATTATGTTTCAGTTTGAAAAATATGGTATAATAAAATTATGGAGTGTTCGTTCACGCCTGACCTCCATAGAATGGAAATATGTCACAAAGTTTAACAAGGTTTTTTAATATAGATCCACAGAATATTGTGATAAGTGTTTTAGTGTGAACAGGTATGGTATAATAAATTATGGGGCTTATCTATTTTATTTTTACTTTCATCATATTTTGCTTTGGTTTTGATACCCCCAAATTCGAAGCTATCTCTTTACAACTCTTCCTTTTCATAACCTATCATACTTTCATAAATCAGAATCCATTTTCTGTAGGCTGTTTTGAACCCAGTCCACAACGGGTACTTTTGCTAGTATATATATATATATATATATATATATATATATATATATATATATATATATATATATATATATATATATATATTATACACATATACATATATATATTATACATATATATATATATATTATATATATTATATTATATATATTATACACACATATATATATATATATATTATACACACATATATATTATACACATATATATATTATACGTATATATATTATACATATATATATATTATACACACATATATATATATATTATACACATATATATATTATACGTATATATATTATACATATATATATATTATACACACATATATATATATATTATACACACATATATATTATACATATACATATATATATATATTATACACACATATATTATATATATTATACATATATATATATTATACATATATATTATATATATTATACATATATATATATATCATACATATATATATTATACATATATATATATATCTATATATATAAAAATATAACGTCTGATTTATTCAAAATCGATAAACTAGAAATTTACAATCCCGTTTTCTGTGAAATTTTATAAGAATGAATCATTATCATCGAACTATGTTTTTAAATATTAAACAGGAAATATTACCTTATTAAAAAAATAACTTTTACTCGTCGGGGAAAATTTCCGATTTTATTCGAGCCGATTAGCGAATATACTTCCGGTTTACCATTTTGAAATGACAAAACATGATGATTCTGACTATAATACACCTTTTTTGATGACTTCCGATTTACAATATTTCAATATATGCTTAATCGATAAGTACAAAAAAAACATTCCTATTTTTTTACTTTTAGATTCATTTGTCCATCTTAACTTTTATAACGTTTTGATTGTTTAGTTTTTTCCGAAAAAAATAGCATCCATTTTTTTCTAGCGACTTCATTTTCGGTTTTACATGTAAACTTTTCTTCCCCGAAGGCCTGTCTCTCTTCGTATATAACAAAACATTTTTTTTTTGTAGATTTCGGTGTGCTAAAAACGAAACTGTAAACCATTTCCGTTGCAAAAAATACCTTACATGATATGAGGAATTTACTTTTCCGAAAACTTGGTGATCACTTTTCCATGTAAATTTAACAAAGTGATCACCCACTTTTCGAAAAAGTAATTTCTCCATATCATGAAAACTACTTATATTTTGCGACGGAAACGGTCTGCAGATTCGTTTTCAGCACGCCGGAATAAATCTACAAAGCATTATTTCCTTATATACGAACGTGAGACAGGCCTTAAAGTAAAATAATA
>NC_136495.1:116435981-116455981 GCF_053919585.1 Euprymna scolopes
CATTAAAGCTGAAATCTTCAAGATAATCGAACGATTTTTACGTTGTACTGACTGCACTGTAATTAAATTTCTGTTCTTCAAAACGAATATAAATGAATTAATATGCTTTATCCCCGCTTCCAAATTTATAAATAGTAATAATCATTTGGTGTTGTTGTCGACCTTTTGTAGTTTCTCTTTTCAACCAAATCATTTCTTCAAAAGAGTTTACGAGTCGAGAGTAAGATCTCACACAGTGCGTTGTACATTTCAGTTTAGTGCACGCGCACTTGAAATCGATTTCATTACAATCTTGTGAAAGTGTATTTATCGTCGTAACTCGTAGAGAAACGTGACACTACGTTAGATTTACTTGCTTGAATAAAAACCAATGCAACCTTAGCGGCGGCTTCTTAGTGTCTTAGTGTATGGTACTTATTTATTTACAGTGGAATGTGCAGGCTTTTATTGCTGCTAAATAATTTATTCGTCGCTTCTACACTATTAGGACGATGTTTCGGAAATCGTAATACTGAATTTCACACAAAAACAATGATATCTGCGTATTCCTCGGGTTTTTTAGATAATTATATCCAAAAATTACGAAAAAGGTGCAAAATTATTTATTAAAGAAAAAAAAAAATAGAATTTGATAAAAACAATCGTAAGAACACATGAGAGTTCAAAAGGGGGGTAATTTTCCGTTTTGATTTAAGCAAGTTGGCCGCAATTTTTCACCTGCTAACATGAATAAAGTTGTTTTTTTTTTTTTAATAATTAAATATTCAGGTAATTTCGACTGCATCATTTGGAAGCTAACATTGTAATTTATTAGAATTGATTAAAAAAAATCAATAGAAACCAATGTTTTTTATATGAAAACTCCATTTATCGACTAGCCATTTATTTTTATTTAAAACCATGTTGTTGTTTTTTTTTTGGGGGGGGGGTAATATTATTCTGAATCCTCGTCAACATTATCTCACCTATTAAAAAAAAAAAGGAAATTCTACCCTTTGTTTGGCGAATATGTGTAGACACCCTAAAAACGTGTGAGAAAGAAGAATAAAATAAAATAAATAAATAAACAAAAATGATAATTATTTTAGAATTTATAGTGAGGGCGTGATGATTTCCAATTTCCAAGCATTGCGCATTTTTTTAAAATCCTTTTTAAAGATTATTTTTTTCTTCTGTATATAATTAATTAACTATCATGTTGCTAGAATTCTTGGTTGTTTATTATTATTATTATTGTTATTGTTATTGTTGTTTATTATTATTATTATTGTGTTATTGTTATTGTTGTTTATTATTATTATTGTTATTGTTGTTTATTATTATTATTATTGTTATTATTATTATTATTGTTATTATTATTGTTGTTGTTATTATTAATGTTATTATTATTATTGTTATTATTATTATTATTATTATTATTGTTATTATTGTTGTTGATATTATTTTTATTGTTATTATTATTGTTGTTGTTATTATTATTATTATTTTTGTTATTATTGTTATTATTATTATTATTATTATTATTATTATTGGCTCCCAAGGAACTTTCACACAGGTCCTCAAAGATCTATCCTTGAAAACAGCCTGTGGTGTTCCCTGGAAGCTGAGTGACAACAAGTCTCCCCAGGTTTCCAGTACTCTCCATCTCTTTCGATAACATTTGCAAATAAATTTGCATTATCGCAACAGCTGCTTGCCATTGATTTCTCGTTGGCAGCGGCTATTGGAAAATTTATCCTGTTAAGTTCTCGTTCTCTACGTCACTTAATTTAACACCCCTCCCACTTAAATTTAGGGTTTTAACATTCTATTTTTATAAATGAAAAAATATATTTCATTTCTTCCATTTGAGAACCAGATGCCTTCGATGGCACACAAGCTTCATTACGTCGCCTGCCGAGGACTTTTGGTTCTTGCCAACCAATTGTTCGAAACTTTAGCATGTTCGGTGTAGTGACTATGTAATATTTGTGTATATAAATAAAAATATTAGCCCCTTTAAGAAACTTGTTTCTTATTGTTGAGTATTTTCAGTTGTAATAAAGTCGGTCAACTTATCTCATATGCGTATATCGTTATTTAATGATCAGATCACTTTCTGGCTGATGTTAATTTCAAGTGTATCTCTCGCGGTTGTCGGTAGCCGAATGGTTCAGGTCCTTGCTAATGAAGCCAGATATGACTTCTGTTGCCGGGGTTCGAAACTCTCTACTGGCGTTAATCGTGACACCCTGCACTGATGATTCCCGAAAGGATGAAACACTAGTGTCTGTAGGTATTTAATAATTATTATAGTAAATATATATATATATATATATATATATATATATATATATATATATATATATATATATATATATATATATATATACTAGCATGGGTGCCCGGCGTTGCCCGGGTGTTTAGAGGTGTATGCTGAGCAAAAAAAAAAAGGGGGTAATTTTTTAAACTTTGACCCCTATTATGACCCCTGAAAATTTATTGTTTTGGCCTCAAATCAAGTTATTACGTTAGATCCATGTCCACGGACCCTATATCTAAAATTTCAAGGGTGTAGACCAAAAATTGTCGGAGGAGTTTGGTAGAGTTCTTAAAGGTCAAATCGTTGAAATTTGACCCCTTAACAGCCAAATTTCTGGCTGACACCGGTCACATCGATTTTCCCAAATTTCAGTACCCGGTATTTCAAATTTCGAGTCTATAGACTAAAAATTGACAGAGTTATTGCGTAGGGAAATGTACACAGACAGACAGACACACCGACACACAGACAGACAGACAGACAGACACGTTCACTTTTATATATATATATATATATATATATATATATATATATATATATATATATATATATATATAATGGAGGTCCATTTTATTTCAAATAGTCGGATTTAATCCAGCTCAACAATCATATATATATATATATATATATATATATATATATATATATATATATATATAAAGTTCGAGTGAATAACTCCACACGACTCATCATTGTTATATATACCGTATAGAGACCGTACAGGTATTTTTTTAATCTTGACCCCAATTTTGACCACTTAATATTTATTGTTTTGATTTCCAATCGAAATAAAACATTTTATTTCGATTGGAAACCAAAACAATAAATATTAAGGGGTCAAAATTGGGGTCAAGATTAAAAAAATACCTGTACGGTCTCTATACGGTATATATAACAATGATGAGTCGTGTGGAGTTATTCACTCGAACTTATTTGTTTCGTTTTTCAGATGTTGACTAGCTTTTACGGTACGCTTTAAGACTCGTGTTCCCCTTGATCTTCTTGT
Source organism: Euprymna scolopes (assembly GCF_053919585.1). Classification (NCBI taxonomy): domain Eukaryota; kingdom Metazoa; phylum Mollusca; class Cephalopoda; order Sepiida; family Sepiolidae; genus Euprymna; species Euprymna scolopes. The sequence goes on from NC_136495.1 coordinate 116,439,290, forward strand.
CAAACCATTATCTAGTCTAATTTCGATCCTTAAAATCTCTAAAATTTTAGCTATAGGGTTGCCTGATTTCAATCATTTATCATATTATCATAAGAGAGCATATAATATATATATATATATATATATATATATATATATATATATATATATATATATATATATATATATATATATATATTTGCAAACGTGGTGGGTTGATCTATAAGCTTTAATCCTATTGGTAGTTTGAAATCAATAAATATTTATCGTTTAATGCCGACAATGGAAATTTAAGTTTTAAACAAAATAATCCCAAAACGTAAACAATTAAAGGAATCCGTTTTGACATAAAAAAATAGGTACAATTTTTCTCTTTATATACATACTAGCAGTTCACTCCGGCTTTGCTAGGACCCTTTCTACTTTTCATAACTTGCCCTACGTGTGTGATTAGCTTTTTATGTAAAATTTCAAATGTTTAGACCAAAAATTGTCTGAGTAATTTCGTAGAGACCGTACAGGTATTTTTTAAATCTTGACCCCAATTTTGACCCCTTAATATTTATTGTTTTGGTTTCAAATCGAAATAAAATGTTTGACCCATGTCCAAGTTACCTACATCTAAAATTTCAAGTCTTTAAACACAAAATTGGCGGAGGAGTTTGGTAGAATCTGCAAAGGACAACTCTTTCAACTTTGACCTTTTGGCAACCAAATTTTTGCCCCCAAACTGATTAAAATGCTTGCCACGTGTCTGAATACCCGTTATTTAAAATTTCAAATGTTTAGACCTATAATTGGTTTAGTAGTTTGCTAGAGAACTGAAGGTCAAATCTTTTAAACTTTGCCCCCATGGCAGCTCAAGTTTTCGACCTAAACCGATTAAAAAGCTTGCCCTATCTCTGAATACCTTTTATGTAACATTTTAAACATTAAGACCAGAAATTGGCTGAGTAATTTGGTAGAGACCGCAGAAGTCAAATTATTTTTTAATTTTGACCTTTTAAAATTTATTGTTTTGGGCTCAAATCAAATTAAAAAGTTTGATCCGTGCCCAAGTAACCAACATTTAAAATTTCAAGTGTTTAAACCCAAAATTGATAGAAAAGTTTGGTAGAGTTTTCAAAGATCAACTCATTGAACTTTGACCCTTGACAGCCAAAAACCTATAAAAAGATTTTTCCAAATCTCAATATCTCTTACGTCAAATCTTGAGTCTGTACATTGAAAATTGACGGGGAAATGTACACACACAGATGATTGCATTGATGATTGCAACGTCTTGTCAGACGAGTGCGACTCCCTCAGACATTTAAAATCCATGAGCCCAAATGCCTGAGGGAGTATCTATACAAAGATGATGTTACAGAGTCTTAGCTTTGTACGACAGCTAAGTCTCTCTCTCGGTTCAAAATGTTGAGATCCAGCAACAAGCAAGAGCAAGATAGCCAGCAACAAATTAAACTGCAGACCAGCTTAATGCGGGTACTGGTCTCCCGCTTTATGGTTTTTTAAATCAGAGATTTGCTTCTCCTAGAAAGGTTGCCTTCACCACGGCTTACGGGAGCCCTCTCCACCCCAATACACATATACACACACACACAAATATACACGGTGCTAGTTGGCCGTTGACCCAGAAAAATAATTCATTCGCCCTTTGGAAGGTCTTGTTTTTAATCCTTCTTGGAGACTAGCCGCCCTCCTCACCAAACAAGTCTGGTGGAGGAACCAGTTTAGTCGCCGGTGACCCGACCATGAGGCAGGTAGTACTGGGTTACATGGTACCAGTAGCATATGACATGACCTGACACACATACATACACACATTTTCACTTATATATATTATATAAATGAACGTGTTTCTGTGTGTATCTGTGTGTCTGTGTGTATATCTGTGTACATTTCCCTATGCAATTTTAAGTCTACACTCGAAATTTGATATACAGGATACTGAGATTTGGGAAAATCTTTGTAATCCGTTTTCGGTCAGAAATTTTGCTGTTAAGGGATCAAAGTTCAACGATTTGACCTTTGAGAACTCTACCAAACTCCTCCGCCAATTTTGGGTCTAAACACTTGAAATTTTAGATATAGGTTCCTTGGACACATATCTAACTTAATAACTTGATTTGAGTCTTAACCAATACATGTTAAGGGGTCATAATAGGGGTCAAAGTTTTAAAAAATTGACCGCTTTTTTTTCTTTCTTTTTTTTTTTTTTTGCTCAACATACACCTCCAAACACCCGGGCAACGCCGGGATGAAATGCTAGTATATATGTATATGTGTGTGTGTGTGTGTGTATGTGTGTGTGTGTACTAGCAGAACCTGTGTACCAGCGCTTCCTGGTGGAAATCTTATACAAAGCCAGAAGAGCTACGATGAAGATCCCTCCCCTAAAACAACAACAAAAAATACATATGATTATCTCATTCATTATCGTATATGAGCCACATAAATTATTGACTATATATTATGAGTTAAAAAGTATTAACACTGAGAGATGGCGGCGGTTGCTTGTGGTAGCCACTGGCCAAAATAAAAGCATCTGGCTTCTCCTGTTGTCTAGCAGTGACAGTGGCAGCTAGCAGAATCCACTAGCTGTCATTAGTGGCACAGCTAATTACTGGCGATTAGTTTTGCTTAAGGACAACCACTCGCTTTTACAACTGTCACTATAGGTGCATGGTATTGTAAGTTATAGATATATCGAGGCGGAACTTGTTGGTACTGGCTGCCTTAAAAACGTTTTGTCACTGTCATCAAATATTGGAGAATGGTGGCCATGACCGCCATAGTGTTCTCTATTTTTTGTATAGATGTTATGTGTTCTGTACGCATATATAATATGAACCGTGCTATATTTTACGTATTATGTTCAAGTAAATTCAAAGTGCATATGGTAGGTATTGTTTTAAGAATTGTTAGGTACCTTCCATGTTAACATTGGGTTAATAAATAAAAAACACTATTTCAGCATGGTCCATAATCTGCATAAGTACAAAATATTAAAAACCTGACAGTGATCCAGCATTTAAATTGAATCTATTCCTGAAAATCTGTCTAGTTGTGAAATAATTGTAAATGTACATGTCCTTAAAAGAAATGAGCAGCTAATCCTACTTTGACAAAGTTCAAAATAGACTTCGTAGTTTAGTAGGGGATGCCCCTTTCTCTTCCCTGCTACCTCTTTCTCACAGAAGAGACGTAGCGAGCCTGTTCCTTCTTTATCGTTATTTCCATGGCAAATGCTCATCTGAGCTTCAATCTATGGTCCCCGCCTCGCCAAACTCACACAAAAAACACTCGTCTAGCCAAAACCACTATCAATAATTTCCCACACTCTTTATCTGTACCTAAACCTAAATATAGATTCCATGAACAAAACTTCTTTCTTAGAACTGCACGCCCGTAGAACTCTCTTCCGATTGCCTGTTTTCCAGCTGGCTACAGTCTGATTGTCAAGTCCAACGTAAACAAATTCTTGATGAACCGTTTTCCTAAGTAATCCAATTTAAAAAATTCACACTACTTATGTTTACTACGCTATAATCACATTGACTAATGTACACGCATTAACCCTTATCCTTGAGTGGCCTCAGGGCCTTGATAAGTGGTGATTCCTGTGTAAAAAAACAAACAAAATAAATAATGACATCTGTTATAGCAAAATATTTTAACGCACCCAATTACGTTCTGTTAATAAACGTGAATACCTGCGCAAGCAAGTGATGTCAATAAGCAGTCAGTAAACCGTTTCTGTAATGCGTATCCATGTCCCTTATCAGTTTTGACCATGGTTAACATTTTGCTGTAATGTTTAGTGATAAAATTGAACGGAATATTGAAGCCTTTAAACTGTCGAATCGGAAGATATATTTCTGAAAAACCCAATTAATCAATTAATAACGTAGCGCTTAAGTTGCACGTAAGAAATCGTCTAGAAGAGGAAGATAAAAAGAATGAGAAGGGGATGAAAACGTAGCAGAAAAATCGGAAGAAAGAAAAAGAAAACGAAAAAGAAGATGCAAAAGCAAATGAGGAAGAAGAAAAACAAGAAACAGAAGAATACAAAGTCGAAGACGAAGCAGTCGAAAGGGACGTGGAAAAAGAAGACGATTAAAAAGAATAAAAAAAAACGGTTCAAAATAAGTTAAAAAAGGAGGAGGAAGAAGAAGAAGAAGTAGAAGAAGAAGAAGAAGAAAAAGAAGACGATGCTGAAGAAGAAGAAGAAGAAGAAAAAGAAGACGATGCTGAAGAAGAAGAAGAAAAAGAAGACGATGCTGAAGAAGAAGAAGAAGAAGAAGACGATGTTGAAGACGCTGACGAAGAAGAAGAAAAAGAAGACGATGCTGAAGACGCCAAAGAAGAAGAAAAAGAAGAATAAGACGATGATAAAGAAGAAAAATATAATGTCGAAGATGAAGAAGACGGCAAAATATAAAACGAAGATGGTGGAAAATGGAGGAGAAAACACGTAAAAATAAAGAAGATGAAGACGCAGAGAAAGAAGACAAAAAGACCGTAAAAATGACGCTGAAAAAGAATATAAATAAGAAGACGAAGGTGTTACTGAAAAAAAAAGTAAGAATGACAGCGATGTGATTAGCAACATCGACTGGCTTACGGCCAGTTATAAAGAATGTGTTTCTTCACCTACTCGCCGTAAGAAAGGAATAATTACGGGCTGTGTGGAATGTGATGTATCAACTTCAACGCAGATGATGCACGCGGATTTAAGGCGAAATATAGCCGAAATAATTAGGGAGAACATGTTACACAATAATGTCTGTATTTTATGTTGTGAGTAAAAGTTTGGTTTCGGGTAACGTATCTGATAGCGATACTGAGAAAGGTTTTTCCGTAGTCGGAAACAGTAATCTCTTTCTCGAAGAACGACTGGTTATAACTCTAAGCTGTTTGTCTGAGTGCCATTTTGTTATTCTGCTGAACTTAGAATTGCAAGGGAGCGTTCTGTATTCGGTAATATTATGCCAATGTAATATGTATGAAGCTAATGTATTTAGTAAGTGGATTAATTACCCAGTATATTGTAGCTGAGTATTAAGTTTTAATAAAAGAACCGGTAATTTAGAGTTTTGGAAGTGGACTAAAATTGAGGAGGGATATATATTTGCGACTACAATGATGAGATTACGTTGGTGAGAAAGTCGGTCACGAAGGGAAAAATATAACTTTTATGGTAAAATGACGAAACGTGCGTATTCTTGTACGAAAAAACGCCGCACTATGTTTGTGGAATGGTGAGAGCAGAAACTTTGATAGGAATCATCTCGGTGGGTTCCTATAGTGTCGGGAGTTTCGAGAGACAAATCGTTATTATTTTATATATATATATATATATATATATATATATATATATATATATAATATAGTATATATATATAATATAGTATATATATATATATAATATAGTATATATATAATATAGTATATATATAATATAGTATATATATAATATAGTATATATATAATATAGTATATATATATATAATATAGTATATATATATATATATAATATAGTATATATATAATATAGTATATATATAATATAGTATATATATAATATAGTATATATATAATATAGTATATATATAATATAGTATATATATAATATAGTATATAAATAATATAGTATATATAATATAGTATATATATAATATAGTATATATATAATATAGTATATATATAATATAATATAGTATATATAATATAGTATATATATAATATAGTATATATATAATATAGTATATATATAATATAGTATATATATAATATAGTATATATATAATATAGTATATATATAAAATAGTATATATATAATATAGTATATATATAATATAGTATATATATAATATAGTATATATATAATATAGTATATATAATAGAGTATATATATAATATAGTATATATATAATATAGTATATATATAATATAGTATATATAATATAGTATATATATATATAATATATTATATATATAATATAGTATATATATAATATAGTATATATATAATGTAGTATATATAATATAGTATATATATAATATAGTATATATATATAATATCGTATATATATAATATAAAATATATATAATATAGTATGTATATAATATAGTATATATATAATATAGTATATATATATAATATAGTATATATATATAATATAGCATATATATAATATAGTATATATATATAATATCGTATATATATAATATAGTATATATATAATATAGTATATATATAATATAGTATGTATATATAATATAGTATATATATAATATAGTATATATATAATATAGTATATATATAATATAGTATGTATATATAATATAGTATATATATAATATAGTATATATATAATATAGTATATATATAATATAGTATATATATAATATAATATATATATATAATATAGTATATATATAATATAGTATATATATAATATAGTATATATATAATATAGTATATATATATAATATATATATATAATATAGTATATAATATAGTATATATATAATATAGTATATATAATATAGTATATATATAATATAGTATATATATAATATAGTATATATATAATATAGTATATATAATATATATAATATAGTATATATAATATAGTATATAAAATAGTATATATAATATATATAATATAGTATATAATATAGTATATATAATATATATATAATATAGTATATATAATATATATAATATAGTATATATAATATAGTATATATAATATATATATAATATAGTATATACAATATATATATATAATATAGTATATATAATATAGTATATATAATATAGTATATATAATATATATATAATATAGTATATATAATATTGTATATATAATATATATATATAATATAGTATATATAATATAGTATATATAATATATATATATAATATAGTATATATAATATATATATAATATAGTATATATAATACATATATATAATATAGTATATATAATATATATATAATATATATAATATTGTATATATAATATATATATAATATATATAATATTGTATATATAATATATAAATATAATATATATACATATAATATATATATATATATTACTAGCAGTTCAGCCCGGTTTTACTCGGGCCCTATGTACTGTTCATAACTTGCTCTACATGTGAATACACTTTATGTAAGATTTCAAATGTTTAGACCAAAAATTGTCTGAGTAATTTCGTAGAGATTGCAGAGGTAAATTTTTCATAATTTGGACCCAAATTTTTACACCTTAATATTTATTATTTTGATCTCAAATCAAAATAAAAAGTTTTATCATTGTCCAAGTTACCTATAGGTAAAATTTCCAGTGTTTAGACCCAAAATTGGCGGAAAAATTTGGTAAAATCTGCAAATGTCCACTCTTTCAACTTTGACCTTTTGGCAGCCACATTTTCGCCCTAAAACTGAGAAAAATGCTTGCCACATGTCTGAATACCTATTATGTATAAGTTTTAAATGTTTTGGTCCAAAATTGGTTGAGTAGTTTGCTAGACACCGCAAAGGTAAAATCTTTTGAACTTTGACCTCTTAGCAGCTCAAATTTTCGACCCAAACCGATTAAAAAGCTTGCCCTATCTCTGAATACTCTTTACGTACAATTTTAAATATTTAAACCAGAAATTGGCTGAATAATTTGGTAGAGATTGCAGAGGCCAAATTTTTGTTAGCTTTGACCCCAATTCTTACCCCTTAACATTTATTTTGGGGGGCTCAAATCAAATTATTAAGTTTGATCCATGTCCAAGTAACCTAGATCTAAAATTTCAAGTGTTTAGACCAAAAATTGGGGGAGCTTTTAAAGGTCAAATCGTTGAATTTTTACTATTTGACAGCCAAATTTCTGGTCGAAAACCAATTAAAAAGATTTATCCAAACCCCAATTCTCCTTACGTCAAATATCGAGTCTTTCGACCGAAAATTGACAGATTATTTAGTAGGGAAATGCACACACACACACACACACACACACACACACACACACATTTTCACTTTTATAGATATATAAATATATATAATTTAATATGTGTGTGTGTGTGTATAATATTCTAGCAGGACCAGTTAACTGACGTTGCCTGGTTGAAGCATGACCTCTCCTCGTAAGAAATTAAACTACAGTTGTTGGTGGTGGCCAATCTCCAGCGCCCCTATGTTAAGAACGGGTTTCGGAATAGACACCCCTAATCTCTTATGTTAAGAACGTCGTATGGAATAGACACGACGAACCTCGCCAATGTAAGAACGGCTTTCAGAATAGACAAGCATTTTATGAGGGGGGGGGACTGTCTAAGTATTTGCCCCAATTTCAACCTTGATATGCTGCCAGCATATCCACCCGCAAAGACTATAAACTAAAAAAATTGGGGGTGGGTGGCAGTGTTGTGCGGAGAAAACTTTTTTATCGCATTGTCGTAGAACAGTGAATTACAGTGCATAATTCATGTCACTATATCTCGAAAACTACTTGTCTCCACTAAAGTTAAAATAGATTGTCTTATTCAGCAACCTATAGAAGGCGTCAGTTTAAAGAAAATAGTGTAGTTGGTGGTAAGGTAAAAAAAAAAGTAAATATCTGAGAAGTGTGGAAAAGGAGTCCTGAAAATAGAACTAAACAAAAAAAAAAACAGCTCTAGTAAAAAAAAAAAAAAAAAAAAAAGCCAATATAAAATAAGTATATCCGGAGGCAATATAATAAAAGGGAAATGTGTACTTTAGCGGCGTAAAAAAAACCCCCAAAAAACTGGCGTTAATGTAGTCAACTACAAACTGGATGAAAAGTAATGAAAATGATAATTTATCTGAACGTAATTCAGGCTTAGACTGTGAAAATGTGTTTTATATAAAAAGAAATAGTTTTATGATTTCGAAATTGAAAAATAATTCTTTTTTTTTTACCCAGTCACCCCAATCTAGGCTCGGCGCCACTTTGATGTAGAGAGCTACTACAACTTACTTTTATTAAGAGATTCGGCATTTATGAAATTCCCCCTCCCTGTAAATTCCATAAAGATGAGATTAACGTGACAAAAGAAAAAAAAATTCAATACATTTTTTCGTCACGTTAATCTCATCGATAACAAACTTGACTTTCAGATAAGAAAAAAAGTAAAATTTTATTAAATAAAATTATGACTTTTATCGTCGGGGATCAGTTTTCAATTATAACGTTCTACTGAAGTGGACACGTACTTTGTGACCATCACCGAAGAAAGCTATTATCTCGGTGATGGTCATAAAGTACGTGACTAATTTAGTAGAACTTTAATGTGTAAATAATGTTAATCCAAATAATGCGCAATGGCATGTATAATTTTGAACTAAATGTTGTAGTTACTTTTTGTAAATATAAGTCTGTAAAATAAAGGAAAAGCGACGGTAGTAAAGTATAAATGATTTCAAAAGACATCAGTACATTTTAGCATCGGTAAATTTAGGACACCAAGAGCGGATATGATCTAAAAAAAAAAACTGCAACGTTTTGTTTTTAATGTAAGAATGTCTTTTTTAAAAAAAATGTTAATCCAAATACTGCGTAATAGCATCGGTTAATTTGGGACGCTGAAACCGGATATGAAATAAAGAAAGCTGCGATGTATATTTTTTTAATGTAACAATGTGTAAATAATTTTAATCCAAATAATGCTTAATGTCATATGTAACTTGTAAGTGAATATTATGGTTTATATTTGTAAACACCAGTCTGTAAAATAACGGAAAATCGACGACAGTAAAGTATAAATGATTTAAAAAAGAGATCAGTTCATGTTAGCATCGGTTAATTTGGGACGCTGAAACCGGATATGTTATAAAGAAAGCAGCGATGTATTTTTATTTTAATATAACAATGTGTAAATAAAGTTAATCAAAATATTACGTAATGGCATGTGTAACTTGTAAGTAAATGTCATGGTTATTTTTGGTAAAAAATACTCTGTAAAATAAAGAAAAAACGAGGTAGTAAAGTATGACTTATTTAAAACAGTGTGTGGCGATTGATCAGCCATATTGAATAAGGGCTTCGGTGTTTGTTTATTTTTATGTTTGTGTACAATCCGGAATAATAATGTTATGGTTGCAGCCAATGAGAATAGGCGGAATATTATTGTGGAGAAATCATAATTTTTGAATAGTGAAGTGCAATGGTAGTTGTAGGTGTCTGAGCGTTTAATCCAGTTGGTTATATATTTACCCGGTCCTTATTGGGAGAGTGGGAGGACTTTTTTAAGTAGAAGAAAAAATACGAACTACTTCGTCTATAGATCTTGGAAATCGTGATGATGTCGCTCGTAGGAAGTAAGATAGGATTTTATTATCTTCTATATAATAATTTGATTTCAGAAATTCCCCTCGGGACCAAATTACGATAGATTTGCAATAACAAATGCCATATACGAATTTATTTGGACTACACTTTTACCCACCATCTTATTAACTTACGAACGTCATCACATTTAATAGTAATAATAAAACTTATTTCATACATGCGACATCATCACGATTGCCAAAACCTAAAAACCAAGTAGTTCAAATTCCCCCCTCTTACTGAAAAATCCTCCCACTCTCCTAAACAGCACACAGTATATCTATAACCATTATAACTATATTGATTTGCCATCGTTACTAACTGGATTGCACACTCATACACTTACAACAACCAGTACACTTCGCTATTCGAAAATACTGATTTCTTCCCATAACAGTCCGCCAATTATCATTGGCTGCAACCATGCCATTCTATTATTCTGGATTATACATAAACATACACAAAAAACGAATACTGAAGCCCTAATTCACTACGGCAGTTCAATCGCCACATTGTTATACATCATTTATTCCACATGTCATCACGCCTTGATATAAATTATTTAATCACTTTGAGGTTACACATGTCATTTCCCATTATTTGCATTATCGTTATTTACATATTGTTAGATTTAAAACAATTACGTCGCAGCTTTCTGTAAATCATATCCAGTTTTACCGTCCTATAATTACTTCAACTACGTTTTAACCCAATAGAAATCATTAAAAAAAATAATTAGCAACACATAAAATATACTCAACATTTCTTGTATTTTTCGTTTTCTTATATAAATTTTCTTTCGTCTGGGAGGGAGGGGGAATGTTGAGGATCATTATTTATCAATGTACGGCTATGTAATATAAATATAGGGGGTTCAGGTTCGTGCCAATGTAACATCGTCTTTTTTGTGGAGAAAGTTTTAACATTGAAAAAGGTTTATTTATGTGCGTTTTTATGTCCTACATTTTCATATTTATGCCTTTATTTTTTATTTTGAGTCAATATCCTTAATGCAACACCTATACACACCAAGCGAACGCCGGGTACCCCTGCTAATTAGAGTGTTTCCTTATTTTCATTACGTGGAATATTTCGTGTATTTTCCTCAGTTTTTTTTATTATCTGATTAAAACAGTTACATTTGTTTTTTTTTGTTTTTTTTTTCATTGTTTTTCTTTTTGTATCAAAAGTGAACGATAAACCTTCATTCGGTTTTAGGTTGTATTTTTTGTTTGTTTTTTGGATTTATTTTTATTTGGGGGGTACGATAGCAAGTGAAATTATTGCAGTAATTAATAAAAACAATCATCAAAATAAACGGAAGAAGTTCCGTTTCATTCCATTAGGATAGGATAATATGATTTCGTTCTTAAATAAAATGTCTGCTTCTTAATAAAACTTTGAGATAAACTGTTTTAAGCGCTGAGGCCGGTAATTAATCAGTCAGCATTACCACAGCTTCAACAACTAAATGGATTATTTATTTATTTTTTTTGCTGCTGTTATGTCCCCCCTTTCTCCACCTGACATGCCACCTACATCATTTTTTTTCTCTTTTTTATTTATTTCCTTTGTTTTACGGCTGGGGGTTGATCAATACACTCTCCACCCGTTCCTGACATTCCGATAGCCGTTCTTATGAGGAGTTGGAGGTGTCTATTCCGAAAGCCGATCGTAACATGAGGAGGTTAGGGGTTGGGCAACAACAACAACAACAACAACAACAACATTTTAACTTTTTTCCAGGTGGGAGTATGCTTCCACCGAGCAACGCCGGTTAGTAGGTACTACTAGTAAAGAATAAATGTATCTCTAACGGCGTTCAAAAGTTACATAAGATGGTGGGTAAAAGTTTAGACATAATAAATTTGTATGTGGTATCTGTTATTGAAAACCTACCGTAATTTGGTACAGAGGAAAATTTCTGAAATCAAATTATTATATGTAGGAGATAAAAGGCTATATTTCTGTCTGTCTCCATATTTGCTCTATCTCCTCCTAAACTAAAAGTCGCAAATGATTCGATTTTTTATGGGCCGTTCTTTTATGGGTTTTAAGCCGGTTAAAATAGTTTTTAAAGTGTAAAAAATGGGTAAAAATTGAAAAATCGTTATACATTTTGTACATTCAGTTTAGTTTATTTTTTGTTTTTAATCAGTTTATATGTGTGTCACGTTGGTACAGTGGTAACGTCACTAGTTTTGAATGCTACAGTTTTGCTTTCAGTTTCGATTTTAGCTGATGGTACCTAAATGCTATGTTTTTTTTGTAACTTTTGAAATCACGACTCTATAATAATATATACGAAATTTGGACAAATTAAAATACGATATTTAAACTTATTTTACGCCCGAGCAAAGCCAAGGTCCCCCTCTTAATAGTCAAATATATAAAAGGCTATATGTCTGTCTGTCTGCCTCCATATTTTCAAACTCTATCTCTCCGAAACTAAAAATCGCAGAACGGCGGTTGGGGCCTCAAATGAATGGAATTTTGATGAACCAGTATTTTATGGGTCTTTAGTCGCTTAAAATAGTGTTTAATGGGGTAAACAATGGGTCAAAATTGAAAAAAAAAAATTATATATTTTGCATATTCATCTTAGTTTATTTAAAATTTTTAATCAGTTCATATGCATGTCACGTTAGGACAGCGGTAACGTCACCAGCTTCCAATGCTAGAGTTTCGGTTTCGATTCTAGCTCATGGCACCCAAATACTTTTTTTTTACTTTTGAAATCACGGCGCTATAATCTAATTTCCAAAGGCTATACGTCTATCTGCCTCCATATTTTCAAACTCTATCTCTTCTGAAACTAAAAGGCCTCAAATGATTGGAATTTTTACAAACCCTTCTTTCATGGGTCTTTACCAGTTAAAATAATTCTTTCATGGGTCTTTACCGGTTAAAATAGTTCTTTCATGGGTCTTTACCGGTTAAAATAGTTTTTAAGGGGTCAAAAATAGGTCAAAATTAAAAAGAAAAATCGTTATACATTTTGCACATTCATCTTAGTTTATTTTAAAGTTTTAATTTTTAATAAGTTCATATGTGTGTCACGTTGGTACAATGGCAACGTAACTAGCTTCAAATGCTACAGTTTAGGTTTCGATTCTGGCTGATGGCATATAAATACTTTTTTTTTACTTTTGAAATCACAACTCTATAATGATACATATGAAATCTGGATCCTCTTTAAGAAAGCATGTTTTCATTCAAACAAACGCTATTATATAATACGAAGTGATTCTGACAATCTTTCTAGTATTTCTGTTAAATTATATATAAGATCCGTTGGTGTTTTTTTTTTTTGTTTGTTTTTTTTTCTTATTCCATTTCTTGCAAGGGCTTTAGATTCAATTCTCGCAGTCGTCATTGGGCGGCTTATTTATATTTACTGAGTTTAAAATATCTGGCAATTCATAGTTTATTTTTTTAATTTGTACAGGCAATGAATGCCGTATTCGGGACATAGGCACATATTAGGGACGTGGCTAATTAAAATGTATAGTATAAAAAAAATTAATGTAAAATTTACAAAAAAAACAGTTAACGGATATAATATTTTAAATAGTTCAACTTTTCTTTTTTAATTAATAACTAAACCTAGACACTTTGTAACTAGAGTCAGACTTAATGTTATTTATTTAGGTTGTCTAGTCTTTGTGTACAAAGCTTTGAATATTTTGAGCGTTTCATATTAGAATTACTATATATAATTTTTGTTATTGCATTTTTTAAATTGAAAATGTTGGCAGACATGTTTCTTCAAATGCTGACTTATTGAACTGGAGTCCGAAAGATGTAGTGTAAGCCTTTGGGATAGTGTATGAGTAGTGTATCCAATGTAATTGTTAGTATCAATATTGTTGAAAATACATCCTCCCAAGAAGCATTTGAACTGATAAATTATGTTGTTGTTTTTTTCAATATGCTTTTGACCTGAAGGGTCTTACTATTTATTATAAGGTTAGCAATTTTTAGTTTTTTATATAAAATAATAAATCTGATCTAGCCGCAATGATGAGTTTTGATACAACAAAACAATACTGTGTGCGGATGACTATATATATATATATATATATATATATATATATATATATATATATATACACACATACATACTCCTATGAATTCGTTTTTCAAGCGTGTGTATTGATATTCATATTAAACTCACGTTCTCTATTTATTTATAAAGAAAATACAATTTTTTATGTATGGGGGTAGAATTGCATTCACTAGCAGAAGATCTAACTAACTTGCATATTCTTTTAAACATTCATTTTAATTAATTCCCTATTAGTTTCTTCGGTTTTCTCATGGGATGATCCTCTTTAGTTAACTATTACGTGTAATTATATTAATGCAGATGTTCTACATGATATATACTTGCAGAATATTTGCGTAAAAAGTTTATAGTAAACACAAAATTGTTTCCATATATATTTATGTGTACGCATACATATTTGTTTAAAAAATGTTGCCTACCAAACTCGTCCTATAGTTTTTGGTCTACGGACATGAAACTCCATATGTAAGGTATTTAAATCTATGCGAAACTTTATATTTGGGTTTTAGCCCGGAAAAATCGGTGCAAAAGTGTGAAAATTAAAAAAAATGAAATTTGCCAGGTGAAGGTCGAACGCTGCCATTATAAACGCATGACGTAGTACCTATTGGTTCATGTTTTAATTTTTAGCCTGGCAGTAAATATATCTTCATAGCCCAGTCGTTGGCGGCAGAGGCAAAAATAAGTCGTAAGCTGAAGGTTTTGGTTTCGATTCTCGGTAGAGCGTACGAGTCTTTATTTTTTTAAAATCATTACATGAATTAATATAAAAAGATATAATTTTATGCGTAAAATTTGAGTATTTACTTCAACAGTGCTCACTGCATAGGTAGAGCTAGGTAGTAAGTTAAACCTGACGAATACCCACGAGAATATAACGCGGAATATTCTCTGTAGCTTAATAGCCATATATATGTACATAAGTCACATCGTAAAAATTTGCCGATTTCTGTATAGCTGTTTAAAAAATTAAAACAAACAAATGAAATGTTCGGAAGTTTCTAGGGGCAAATAATTCTTTGAAAAAGTTTTTGAAAAAAATCGATGTTGGAATAATAATTTTAAATGAATATGTTTCAACATAATTATTTTTAAAATTTATTAAATAACAATTTTAAATAGAACACTTAAAACAATTCTCTCGCTAGAAATATTAATTAAGATACCGGTATTTAATTAAATCGATTTTTACTTATGTAATATGCAAATGATATGATCTCTTCATTGTATATTTTGCAAGAATCAAACTATATATAGAAATAAAGGAAACTTTTGTATATATTAATCAAATTGTGGACAAACAAGCAAACAGACAGGAATACAAATGTATATATATATATATATATATATATATATATATATATATATATATATATGTGTGTGCATGTGTGCCGGTTGACACGGTTAATACATATCTATATATACATATATATATGTGCATATATATACATATATATATACATATATATATACATGTATATATACATATATATACATATTCATATATATACATATATATATACATGTATATACATATATATACATATTCATATATATATACATACATATATATATACATATATATATACATATATGTTTAAAGAAAAAATAGAAAAAACCGAATGAAATTATTAAAAAATCAACGTTTCGTCCTTGTCTCAGAGGACATCTTCAGGATAATTGAAATAAAAATGTGATAAAAGAAAAAGTCATAGATCGTGCGAAAAAAGACAGTTTTTTAAAATCCAACCCATGTCGAGAAAGGACGAATATGTGTGCGTATGGGAAGGTTGTTTGATGTCTATATATACAATTTTAAAATGCATTTAAAATAAATATGTACATTTTTTTTTCTTCTGCGAAACTACTCATTTTCCTGAAACATTCAAAGAAAACCGGCTAGCCAGGATCCACCCTGATACCTTGCTCTTTGATTATTATTTTCCCTATGCTAGGGGTTAAATGGTAGAAGCCTTTTCTTTGCGTAATAGTATTAGTATTCAAAATTAGTGCTGATTCTAAAAGTCTTCTTTATATGAGTGATCGTGTTCTGCACAATGGCAAAAGAGTGCATTTAGGGCGTTACCATTCCTCATATCTCTTCTGTGCTCGTTAAGTCTTAATTTCAATTTTCGTTGTGTTTCACCTATGTACGCTTGTTGACAGTTGTTACATGGGATGGAATATATACCGGCATCGGATGTGAGGGTTTTGGGAGAGTGCTTGGTAGTTTTTAATGTCTGTTTTATGGTTGAGGAAGTTGTTTGTATCAGGTGAAAACCAAGTCTA
>NC_136495.1:116460981-116500981 GCF_053919585.1 Euprymna scolopes
CATTTTAGTTTATCTTTAAGAATTTCATGTCAATCCTACATTCACACATTCATTCATTACACGAGAGAACGCGACTAATGGCTATCGGCCTTGTTTTTTTAAACATAAAATTATACGAAACCAAAGAATATATTTTCTTTTTTTTAAATTAAATAAAATTTTTTGGTATATTCAGTACGTAACACCTCTCCATCTTACGTAAAAGAACATAGTTACTGTGAGCATTGTAGGTGAACCCTTGATAATAGCTAAAAATCGAAAATTAAACAAAATACTGGTAAAAGCAAATCAAATAAATGTCACCAATCGTGCGAAATATTCTGACAGTATTTAGTTTAATCTTCGATTTTTTAGTGATAATTAAGGATCCTCATTTAATGCTAATATAGCAGCCATGTATTTTTCTTCTTTCTAACTAGACAGTGGACACACGGTTTGTTTTGAATAAAAAAACGCTTTAAAATATATTAAAACACATGAATAGGTAGGTAGAAGAGTAAATGATCTTGTCTTTGGTAACATTTATTTGTCGCATTTTTAAAAAAAATTATGTTGGCTACAGTTAAAATACCCGTTTGACGAGTTATACTTATCTTTAAACGTGAAAATGTAAGCTATAATCGGTTCTTATTTAGAATTCGACTTAATTTTGCGTTAATACAGAAAACTCTTTATGATGTACATAGCCGCCACGAAACAAAGATGTCATATTCCCAAAATCACGTAAACTGATTAAGTAGTTTTATGTTTAACAAAGAAAATAAAATTTTATGAGTATTTGAGAAGTAACTGTCTCGCCCGCCAATATAGGAAAAAATGTAAAGAAACAAAGGGAGATAACTCAACAATAATTCATAGTTACTAGATTTATGGTATAATGTCAACGAATTCCCATTAATCGCTTCAAATGATTTTTTTCGTTATAAAAATAAAACTACTTGATCAATTTACGTACTCTTTGGAGTATAACATTTCCGTTCCGCGAAGGGCATGTACATCATAACGATTTTTTCTGTTGTTTAAGAAAAACATTTTTTTGATTTGGTTGAATTCTAAAAAAGAACACTAAAATCTTCTGCTGTGATCAAATCCTCTTTTGTGACATTTTTTCCTGTTTAATAACTTGTGACATTTTTACAGTACACCAAAGTCAAGTATTATGATTTATGTGGTGCTTGGTAAAAATGGCACCGGAAAATGTAAACGGTAAAAGTGGCAAAAAGTGAATAAATGGGTAAAAATGGCATTTTGACAGCGGACAATTAGAACCATTCCAGAAATCGGACTAAACCGTTGGTCACGACTAAACAAACTCACATACTCCTTGTTTAAAATAGAGCTATAGAAATGTAACGCTATTTAAATATATTAAGTATCATAGTAATAATGTATCCAATATATATATATATATATATATATATATATATATATATATATATATATATATATATATATATATATATATATATATATATATATATATATACATATTTTTTTTATTCGGCTCCATTACTGATTCCTACGCATTCAAACGTGTGAAATAATAATAAATAAATAAATAAATAAAAACGGAACTCTCTATACAATAATGGTGAGGAACTGTTTCCGATAAACACCGCTTAATATCGATGCCTAATTTCAATACCGGAAGCTGTCATCAAGTGGGCTGTTTCTCTTTAACCTAACGTTGTTTTTGTTTGTTTTTTGTTTTTTTGTTTTTAACTTTTCAATGTGTTCAAGCGTAATCGCCTAAAAAGTAAAATCTCATGGGAAGGGGGGGAGCTTTAACTGAATATTCTATTTAATTGGACAAATTTCTCATGTTTTTCCATCACATACCGTTCCAAGATTTTAAAAAAAATTGAGATATTCCTTTATATATTTTTTATTTTGCCATTTTTTTTCTTATTTATCCAATTTTTGTCATTTTTACCTCGCCATTTTTACTTATTTATTTTGCCATTTTTTCGTTGCCATTTTTTTTTTTTTTTTCCTAAATTCGATTTATACTTACACCTATGCCAAAACAAAAATTAATATTTCTCGGAGGAACTACTATTCGACCCGCTTGCAGTTTTGATAAACTGAAATATGAGGAAAATACTGGGACATATTTGGGGTTACACCGCTTGTAAGAATGTAATTTGATTGGTTATTGAAATTAACGTAATTATTGTAAAGAATTTTAAAATCAAAATGAAACTATATTGAAATTAACGTAATAAAATAAAAGTGAAACAATATTAGAAAACAGAATATTTTTTATTAAATGATTTTATTAAATACAGAATTTATTTTTATAACATGAATTTAGTGCTTATGCATTTTTGATACCCCGCTATTTTTAAACAGTTTTTTCATGTTAAATTCAAGTTTCGCGATATATATTTTTTAATGTCATTGAATTGTTAGATGGAAGCACAGAATAGTTACAAAACACCCTCCTCATGCTAAGAATTGCTTTCAAAATAACAATGTTATTATATCAGCACGGTAACAAAAATGCACAAGTACCAATGATTTTTATTTAATACAGAAACAAAGAAATAAACATAGTTAGAAATGATATTGTACTCGGATACATAATTATATATGAGGAACATTTTACGTCATGTAATTCTTGCGGCGTTAATCAATGATCAACAATTTGTTCTAGGCCTCCTTGTGCATGTTGCATTTTCGATATCTCGCTTTTTAATGATTTAATGAGATTTCACTGAATTTTTCTAATTTTAAAATAAAGTACAATGTTTAAATTTCAGTAGATATTCAAATTGCTTTACTTAAATATGACTCTTTTTTAACTTTAAAAAATATTTTACAATGATTATATTTTTTTATAATAATTAAGTAATTTCTAATTAAACAATAATTAAATTCGGGACTTCTGCATGTCAGTGACATATTAGCAACAGAGACGAGTTATCGATCCCTGTTCTTCGAAAGAGAACTAACGTCTGGCAAACATTATGTGAATCTCAAATATAAACAAGTGTTTACGATAATGCAAAAATATATAATAACAAATATATATGAAAATCGAAACATTTATTGTATAAAAAATGTATCAAAATATAATTTTGATGCATTAATATGCTCTCTTTTTCAATGAGTGATTCATAACTAAAAATAATAAATATGATAAAAACACGGAATATTTATACATTGTTTTAGATTTATTTGTTTTTTTATAGTAAGGTTGTATAAAAATGTAGCAAAATATAATAAAAAAACATGAAACATTTAGAGAGGTTTAAGAATAATTTATTTTTTGTACAGAAAGATTGTATAAAAAATATAGCAAAATATAATTTTAGTTTGCACGCATTTTTAGAAAAGAAAGAGTTATCGACCCCTGTTCTTTGGCTGACAAGTGACATCTGTCGGCGGTTCTTGAAACTAAAATACATATTCACTCAATGTCACTGACATGCAGTAGTATCTTAAATTATTTAGCAATAATTTAATTTTTAAAGACTCTTTTACAATTATTACGTCAATTTCAATAGCCAATCAAATTGCATTTTACAGGCGATGAAGCCTCAAAGGTGTCCCGGTATTTTCCTTATATTTTTGTTTATCTAAAGAGCAATAGGGTCTACTATTCTTTAAAAGAAAATAACATTTTAATTAATTAATTCTTTCCATCGTTTTTCCCCAATGGCTCTATTACGATATTAAATAGATTATTTAATTATTAACTTAACTAAAATAGTTTTTTAGTTACAAATTTAATGGATTGGTTTTTCTTTTTCTAGAAAAGTGATTTTCTAGATTAAAGTTGAAAATAAATGATAAACACACAAACAATAAATAACAAACACACAAAAAATAAATGACAAACACTCAAACAATAAATGACAAACACACAAAAAATAAATAACAAACACACAAAAAATGAATGACAAACACACAAAAAATAAATGACAAACACTCAAAAAAATAAATGACAAACACACAAAAAATAAATAACAAACACACAACAAATAAAGGACAAACACTCAAAAAATAAATAACAAACACACAAAAAATAAATGTGTTTGTTCTTTATTTTTTGTGTGTTTGTTATTTATTTTTTTTTTTTGTATTTTTTGTGGGTTTGTAATTTATTTACAACCACACAAAAAAATAAATGACAAATACACAAAAAATAAATAACAAACACACAAAAAATAAATAATACAAACACACATGGATGGAATACTGTTGCCACATCTGGCGCTGCTAGAAAGGACTTGTCCTGCCTTGATAGAGTTCAAAATGGACTTCGTAGCCTCGTAGGAGATGTCCTTTTCTCCTCCTTGCAACCTCTATCTCACAGAAGAGATGTTGCGAGTTTGTCTCTGATGTATCGTTATTTTCATGGAAAGTGTTCAACTGAGCTTCAATCTATGGTCCCCCCTCGCCAAACTTTCACAAGAAACACTCGTCTAGCTGTAAACACTATCAATAATTTCCCCCACTCTTTATCTGTGCCTAAACCTAAACGTAGATTCCATGAACAAAGCTTCTTTCTTAGAACTGCACGCCTGTGGAATTGTCTTCCGTTTTCCTGCTTTCCGGCTGACTACAATATGGTTGTGTTCAAGTCTAAAGTAAATAAGTTCTTGATGAGCCGTTCCATATAAGTTATTAAATTTACCAAATTTTCATTACTAATGATTACTATATTGACCAATTTCTACTGTACACTCTTTAACCCTTATCCTTGAGTGGCCTCTGGGCCTTGATAATGTGGTAATGCCTTTGTAAAAAAAAAAAAAACACACAAAAAATGACAAACTCTCAAAAAATAAATGAAAAACACACAAAAAATAAATAAGAAACACACAAAAAATAAATAACAAACACACAAAAAAATAAATGACAAACACTCAAAAAATAAATAACAAACACACAAAAAATAAATGAAAAACACACTAAAATTAAATAACAAACACACAAAAAATAAATGACAAACACACAAAAAAAATGACAAACACTCAAAAAAATAAATGACAAACACACAAAAAATAACTAACAAACACACAAAAAATAAATATAAAACACACGAAAAATAAATAACAAACACACAAAAAATAAATGACAAACAAACAAAAATAAATGACAAACACACAAAAAATAAATGACAAACACAAAAAAATACAAAAAAATAAATAACAAACACACAAAAAATAAAGAACAAACACACAAAAAGTAAATAACAAACACAAAATATAAATGACAAACACACAAACAATAAATAACAATCAAACAAAAATTAAATAACAAACACACAAAAAATAAATAACAAACAAACAAAAAATAAATGACAAACACACAAAAAATAAATGACACACACACTAAACATAAATGAAAAAGACACAAAAATTAATAACAAACACACAAAAATAAATAACAAACACACGAAACAATGACAAACACACGAAAAATAAATGACAAACACACTAAAAATAAATGACAAACACTCAAAAAATAAATGACAAATACACAAAAAATTCATTATAAACACGCAAAAAATAAGTGACAAAGACCCCCAAAAAATGAGAAACGCAGAAAAAATAAATAACAAACGTACAAAAAATAAATTACAAACATACAAAAAATAAATTACAAACACACAAAAAATAAATGACAAACACACAAAAAATAAATGACAAATACACAAAAAAATGACAAACACACAAAAAATAAATAACAAACACACAAAAAATAAATAACAAACACACAAAAAATAAATGACAAGTACACAAAAAATAAATAACAAACACACAAAAAATATATGACGAACACAAAAAATACAAAAAAATAACAAACACACAATAAGTAAATAACAAACACAAAAAATAAATGACAAACACACAAAAAATAAATGACAATCACACTAAAAATAAATGACAAACACACAAAAAATAAATAAAAAAGACACAAAAAATAAATGACCAACACACAAAAAATAAATAACAAACACACAAAAAATAAATAACAAACATTCAAAAAATAAATAACAAACACAAAAAAATAAATGACAAACACACAAAAAAGAATACAAAAAAATAAATAACAAACAAACAAAAAGTAAATAACACACACACAAACAATACATGAAAAACACGCAAAAAATACATGACAAACACATAAAAAGTAAATAACAAACACACAACAAGTAAATAACAAACACATAAAACATAAATGAAAAACACATAAAAAATAAATGACAAACTCACTAAAAATAAATAACAAACACACACAAAATAAATGACAAACAGTCAAAAAAATAAATGACAAACAAACAAAAAATAACTAACAAACACACAAACAATACATAGCAATCAAACAAAAATTAAATAACAAACACACAAAAAATAAATAAAAAACACACACACAATAAATGACAAACACACAAAAAATAAATAGCAATCAAACAAAAATTAAATAACAAACACACAAAAAATAAATGACACACACACTAAACATAAATGAAAAAGACACAAAAATAAATAACAAATACACAAAAATAAATAACAAATACATAAAAATAAATAACAAACACACGAAAAAATGACAAACACACAAAAAATAAATGACAAACACACAAAAAATAAATCACAAACACTCAAAAACTTAATAACAAATACACAAAAAATTAATTACAAACACCCAAAAAATAAGTGACAAAGACCCAAAAAATAAATGAGCAACTCAGAAAAAATATATAACAAACGTACAAAAAATAAATTACAAACATACAAAAATAAATTACAAACGTACAAAAAATAAATAACAAACGTAAAAAAAAATGACAATCGCACAAAAAATAAATGAAAAACACACAAAAAATAAATGAAAAACACACAAAAAATAAATGACAAATACACAAAAAATAAATAACAAACACACAAAAAATATATTACAAACACAAAAAATACAAAAAAATAACAAACACACAATAAGTAAATAACAAAGACAAAAAAATAAATGACAAACACACAATAAATAAATGACAATCACACAAAAAATAAATGACAAACACTCAAAAAATAAATGACAAACACAAAAAATAAAGGAGAAACACTCAAAAAATAAATTAAAAAGACACAAAAAATAAATGACCAACACACAAAAAATAAATTACAAACACACAAAAAATAAATAAAAAACACAAAAAAAAATATTAAAAAAAATTACAAACACACAAAAAATACATAACAAATACACAAAAAAATAACAAACACACAAAAAATAAATAGCAAA
This sequence comes from Euprymna scolopes, assembly GCF_053919585.1. Classification (NCBI taxonomy): domain Eukaryota; kingdom Metazoa; phylum Mollusca; class Cephalopoda; order Sepiida; family Sepiolidae; genus Euprymna; species Euprymna scolopes. Next base: position 116,468,236 of record NC_136495.1, read on the forward strand.
CACAGTAAAAATAAAAACAAACACACGAAAAATAAAAAATCTAAAAACACAAAATAACAAACACACAAAAAATAAAAATACACAAAAAATAAATAACAAACACTCAAAAAATAAGTGACAAACATACAAAAAAATAAATGACAAACACACAAAAAATAAATAACAAACACACAAAAAATAAATGACAAACACACTAAAAATAAAAAAAATCACAAACACACACAAAAAAAATGACAAACACACAAAAAATAAATTACAAACACACAAAAAATAAATGACAAACACACACTAAACATAAATGACAAACACTCAAAAAATAAATGAGAAACGCAGAAAAAATAAATAACAAACGTACAAAAAATAAATTACAAACATACAAAAAATAAATGACAACCACACAAAAAATTAATGACAAACACACAAAAAATGACAAATACACAAAAAATAAATAACAAACACGTAAAAAATATATTACAAACACAAAAAAATACAAAAAAATAACAAACACACAATAAGTAAATAACAAACACAAAAAATAAATGACAAACACACAAAAAATAAATGACAATCACACAAAAAATAAATGACAAACACTCAAAAAATAAATGACAAACACACAAAAAATAAATGAGAAACACACAAAAAATAAATAAAAAGACACAAAAAGTAAATGATGACTCACAAAAAATAAATAACAAACGCACAAAAAATAAATAAAAAACACCAAAAAAATATTTTAAAAAATTACAAACATACAAAAAATACATACCAAATACACAAAAAATAAAAAAAACACACAAAAAATAAATCGCAAACACAGTAAAAATAAAAACAAACACACAAAAAATAAAAAAATCTAAAAACACAAAATAACAAACACACAAAAAATAAAAAATACACAAAAAATAAATAACAAACACTCAAAAAATAAGTGACAAACATACAAAAAATAAATGACAAACACACAAAAAATAAATGACAAACACAAAAAAAATAAATGGCAAACATACAAAAAATAAAAAATACAAAAAAATAACAAACACACAAAAAGTAAATAATAAACACACAAAAAATAAATGACAAACACACAAAAAATAAATGACAAACACACAAAAATACAAAAAAATAAATAACAAACGTACAAAAAATAAAGAACAAACACACAAAAAATAAATGACAAACACACAAAAAATTAATGACAAACACACAAAAATAAATGACAAACACACATAAAATACAAAAAAAATAAATAACAAACGCAAAAAATAAAGAACAAACACACAAAAAAATAAATAAAAAACACACGAAAAATAAATGACAAACACGCAAAAAATAAGTGACAAACGCTCAAAAAAATAAATGACAAACACACAAAAAATACACAAAAAATAAATAACAAACACACAAAAAACAAGTAACAAACACACAAAAAGTAAATGACAAACACACAAAAAATAAATGACAAACACAGAAAAAATGAATGAAAAGCACACAAAAAAATAAATGAAAAACACACAAAAAATAAATGAAAACACACAAAAATAAAAAATACAAAAGAAATAAATAACAAACACAAAAAAATAAATAACAAACACACAAAAAATAAATAACAAACATACAAAAAATAAATGACAAACACAGAAAAAATAAATGAAAAACACAAAAAATAAATAAAAAAACACACAAAAAAATAAATTAAAACACACAAAAATAAAAAATACAAAAGAAATAAATAACAAACACACAAAAATAAATAACAAACACACAAAAATAAATGTTAATAAAACAAGCTATGTTACTCTTCTTTCAACCTGGCTAGGTTATTTTTTGTGTTTTAGCTTAGTTTAAAGTATTTTATCACTTAAAAATAAAAATAAAGACATAGGAACGAAAAAAATAAAATGGTGGTCTTGTTAGAGCCATAGACGAGCTTCGATAATCGTTTAGAAATCAAAAATAAAAAAATAATAATGATAAAAACATATTCGATAAGTCTCACAAACCATACGTAATGTAATGTTTAATGAGTATTTTGTTTAATTTTCGATTGAGGTTCGACTGTGGCTTTAATGAAACCAACATTTAGTTTTCTGTTCTAACTTGACATTAACTTTACTTGTATTTGTAAGTGATAAAATACTTCAAAATATGTTGGAACAGACGCACAAATCTTATTCAGTAAAAGAGAAACTTAGCTTGCCTTTGGTCACATTTATTTTTTGTGCATTAATTTTTTTCGCCTATTTCTTGGTTTGTTGCCTATTCTGGAAAAAGAAATCACCAAAAACGTCTTTATTTTTTTAAACCTATAAACAATTTATCTCGTCCAATTTAATGTAGATTTTTTTTATATAACGAAAATAAAACAAAAACAGTAGTTTTTTTTTGTTTTTGTTTTTTTCACTAGAAAAAAAAGCCATTTTTGCTTTCTTCCTCTCGATATGGCGGGAACTGGGATTCGTTTCGTATTCGTTCGTTTGCCCTTCTCATCTAGTCTTTCCTTCCTCGCCGAGCCGAACTGCCGGCAAGTTTGTCACTCTCCGCATTTACGCGTCTTGAAAACTAGTGCACATAATCCATTTTTATAACTATTTCAACCTCTCGCCATTTATCGTTATGATCAAAAGAATTTGTTCATGTCTGACTGAGTTTGGCACAGGGGTTTGGGTTTCGAGGACTCGACCAGTGGATGGTTCTATTCGCTCCTAAGACGCCATCTCTCCATGATTCATCCATCCTTTGATGATACTATCGCGCAAATTTGAAATCTGAACATCTGAACACTATTAGTATCAATTTTGAGTGTGGATAGAAAGTTTTCTTTGCCCCTAAAAAACAACACTTGAAAACTTTTATTGAAAAAAAATCAATTCAGGTAATTTGATTATGTAGTAGAGCTGAGATCTATTTAATGTAGCCGCCTTGAGCCTCAATCATCGCCTCGATATGGGTCCGGAACTGAGAACATGTCTTTTCCACGAGCGCTGGCGGGAGCTCGGCAAATTCTCAGCGGATGGCGGCGATCAGACTGGCTTTAGTGTTATGGAATGTCATATTAGTGACGTTCTCAACGTGTGACCAATTCTGGAAACCGTGACACACGTACGTACGTTAAACGTACTACGGTATTAATATATAGATACCAACCTTTCTTTTCTATACTTGTCTCCATCTATCAACAAGCTTATAAAAGCATCGCTTGTAAAATTCTTTAAGTTTTGATGTAAATTATAAATCTAACTCATGTTCAGTCTCCTCTTCTGAGGTTAACCTAAGGCAGTCTTGAGTGACCAGCTCTAGGAAGGTTGTCGGCTTCAGAGTTTTCCTTCTCCTAGACGGATGACCTGGGAAGATCAATTGTTTTGTAATCTTCGAAATAAGTGAACATCCGGAGTAGCTAAGTCAGGGGAATATGCACAGGGGAGATCTGGTTAATAGTGCTGTACAGGACAAGCATTATCACGATGGAAGCTGGCTCCTTTATATAACTTGACTCTCTCCATCAACAACCTTTTAAAATGCCTTAGATTTTGATGTGAAATATGAATCGAATGTTCAGCCTCTTCTCTTGATGTTAAGCTAAGTTCATCTAAATGTCCCTGAAATGATTTTTAATCCGAGAGAGCTAGGTCAGGAAAATATGCAGGATAGGAGCAAGATTTCTCAAAAACATTCTTCTATGCGATCTTTCAGTAGTGCTGTGTGAGGACGAGCATTATCATGATGGAAGATGACTCACTTTCTGTTGATTAAAGACGATCGTTTTCGGGTTAACATAGGTGAGAGAATATTGCATAAAAATATGAATGATGCTTTCATAATCTGAAAGAAAAAAGTTATAAATTAATCGTGGTGGCGTGTTTACATAATAGCAATATGTATTAAATAAATCATTGTTGTTTAAAATGACCCTTCTACAAACCAACAAAACCTTTTACACTGACCTAATTATAGATTTTATAACGTTTAGCATTTACCCACTCAATAAAATCTTGCATTTTGTTATTCTAAATTCTTAGTTGTACAAAGTAAAGCTATAAGCAGACTTTCACAACAGCTGTTCAATGGAGTACACACAAACGTGTGTATGTGTGTGTGTGTGTGTGTGTGTGTGTGTGTGTGTGTGGACGAATAGCATATTAATTGAATACTTTGGCTTTCAATCGCACCTGATGCGTATTTTATTTTATTCAAATTAAATCAACGTCTCTATAAAAGAACTCACACCCCTGACGTTAATCTCGCATAGCCAACGCGCCTTTCTGACATTTCAAAATACAACAGCTGAGAGACAACGCGCGGATCTTTACTAACTGAGTTTTCTTTCTCCAACTTTACAACATGGCAAGATAGAAGAAAAAAAGAGAATGTAAAAAAAAAAAGATGTACAAAATACTGAGGATGGAGTTTGACTCCGAAATATATTTAAATTATAAATTTAAAACAAGTAAAATATTTGTTTATTTTCATAATATTGCGTTATAATTTGACTTTCAAGCGAACCTGATGTGTATCTCATTTTATTCAAATTAAATCAACGTTTCTATAACGGAACTCACATTTGAATACTTTAGTAGCCTTATGTATTTATTAGCGGATTTTTTTTTAATCCAACCATTTTCCTGTTCACATTCGTTATTAAGAAAATTGAGCGCGAAGCTAATTCCTTTTTGTTGACTAAAGAAGGTCGTTTTGTTTCAACATCGTTAAGACTATCGCAAAACAATATTAATAACTAGCGGCTGCGCCGTGTCGGCACACAATGCCGAGTCAAACAGAAAATCAAGTACACTCAACATCGTCTTACCATCAATGCTTACCTTGTGAACTCGGAGTATGGGAAATTCCCATATGCACAAAATAAAATCACTGAAGAAACAAAAATATCCTAACTAAGGGTAAGGATAATGAGTAAACGTTGGATAAAATGATGGTTAAAATTATTACGAACTTGCCAGGATTCGAACCTGGAATCTTCTGATCCGTAGTCAGACGCGTTATCCATTGCGCCACAAGTCCTATCCGTATGTCGAAAGATGTTACCGTGAATGTATACAGACAGTGCTAAATTCTGTTGACATGGGCAGGTAACTTTTTCGACAAAAACGAAACTGCCCCAAAACTTTTATTCGGGCTTTTTGTGTGATTCGGCGTTGTTCGTTACGAACCATATATAGATAAGGACAATCTAGGAACTCACATCTTTCAGGGGGGAAAAAAAGAATTTTTCAATTTGATGGATCCGTTCGAAAGTTTTATTTATATATATATATATATATATATATATATATATATATATATATATATATACATAGATAATCATGGTAAACAACTGATGATCCCTTGAAAAAAAAATAAAATAAAAAAAAATTAAAAAAATAAATAAATCATTGGTATTATAGTAAATTCGAAAGCGAGTTGATGCAGTGATTGCAGGTGATTAAATGACTTACTGACTAGATGGTTTTCTAACGAATGATAAAAAATATTTTTTTGTATAGTTTTAAAGGTTAAAAACTTCCAAGACTATATATATATATATATATATATATATATATATATATATATATATATATATATATATATATCAACATTTAGAATTTTATTAATAGTATAGATATAGATGATTTAATAATCTGAAAGAACAAGATATAAATTAACCTTGGATATTTGTTTAATAACAATGAGCACATAATAGATTACAATGGGTTAAAATACTTCTACAAATCGGCAAAAACTTTTGCATACATCTGGTATATGCTTTTATGGCTGACCGCGCTAAAACGGGCTTCACCTGAATCCATACTGTTGACGAGAAAGAAGCTTAGCATTTACGAGATTGTAGACTACCACTAGCTTAATTAATAATTCAAACATTTTAATGAAGAGCTGGAGAGTGCAAAATTTCCCAATCAAATTTTCCGAGGAGAACTTTGGTCAGTAGGAATAAACCACATACTTGTTTAATAAAACTATTCTTTGTGATTTATTTTAATCTAAAGTTCGCTACCTCTAACAACACACACACACACACACACACACACACACACACACACACACACACACACACACACACACACACACACACACACACACACACACACACATCTCTTAGAACCTAAAGTTTTACAAAATAAATTGAAACATAATTTACCCCGGTGTAGAGGGTATTTTATATTTTTATTTTTCATCTCTTTTAAACATGTTGCATTCAATCTTAAAAAATAAGTATTGTTAAGAATTTGGCTATTATATACCTAAAAAAAACAAAACTTTTTTTTCATTAATTGGATTACAGTGAACTCCTGATTTGCTAGTAAGCGAATATTATTAAAAGAGTAGATAAACGCCATCTTAGATAAACAGTAATGCATGCTTCGTAATACATTGTATCTCATCCATCTTGAATGCTATCTTGGAAATCATACGTTGCTGGTGTTTTGTGATCAACATTTTTAACATCAGGTCGGTGCAAAACGTTTTTGCCGATTTAAAATTTCATCTTGAAAACAAAACACTAATTTTTGAAAATTTTTTATTGATAACAATAATTTTTACTCTCTATAACTTGATTCCATCTGTCAACGATCTTATAAATACCTCGCTTGTAAAATTATTTAGGTTTTTATGTGAAATATGAATCTTACTCATGTTCAGTCTCCTCTCATGATGTTAACCTAAGGTCATCTCAATGGTTTTATAATCCTTGTAATAAGTGATAATCTTGAAAATGCAAAACTGTGTGGTTTTGAAAATCTTTCTTCATAGCAGTAATGACCTTTACTCTCTATAAGTTGAATCCATCTGTCAATGATCTCATAAATACCTCGCTTGCAAAATTATTTGGGTTTTGTATAAAATAGGAATCTTTCTTATGTTCAGTCTCTATTTATTGATGTAAACCTAAGGCTATATTAATGTTTTTGTAATCCTCGAAATAAGTTACAATCCGAGGAAGATAAATCAGGAGATTATACAAGATTGGGCAAGATTTCTCAATCAAATTCCCGAGGAGATTTTTTTTTTTTTTTTTTTTTTACAAAGGAATCACCACTTATCAAGAACCGGAGGCCACTCGAGGATATAAGGGTTAATGGGTATACATTAGTCAATGTAATTATAGCGTAGTAAACATAAGTAATGGGAATTTTGTAAACTGGATCACTTAGGGGGATGATTCATCAAGAACTTGTTTACGTTGGACTTGAAGACAATCGGATTGTAGCCAGCTAGAAGGCAGTCAGTCTGAAGAGACTCTCACAGGTGTGCAGTTCTAAGAAAGAACCTTTGTTCATGGAATCTACATTTAGGTTTAGGCACAGATAAAGAGTGTGGGAAATTATTGATAGTGGTTTTGGCTAGACGAGTGTTTTTCATGAAAGTTTGGCTAGGGGGGACCATAGATTGAAGCTCAGATGAGCATTTGCCATGAAAATAACGATAAAGCAGAGGCAGGTTCACAACGTCTTTTCTGTGGGAAAGAGGTTGCAGGGAAGAAAAAAGGACATCTTCCACTAAGCTACATAGTCTATTTTGAACTCTGTCAAGGCAGGATAAGCTGCTTCTAGCAATTCCTACCTAAATGTGGAAACAGTACTCCATAGTTGGCCGTACCTGGCTATCGTATAGGTAGAGAATTGCATTAGGAGTTATATATCTACTGGAACGGTAGAAAGATCCCACCATTTTTTCTAGCAACCTTGGCAATGGATTTGATATACGTGTTCCATTTCAGATCAGGAGTAAAGGTCGAGCCCAGAAGCTTGTCAAAACATTAAGCCTAGTGCTGTGTGAGGAAAAGCATTATCATGGTGGAAAATAATTCCCTTTCTGTTGACTAAAAAAGATCACTTGAGGGCCAACGTGGGTGAGTATATTGCAAAAAAAAAAAAAAAAATGAACGATGCTTTTATAGTCTGGTTTACACTGGTTTAAAATGACCCTTTCTTCGAAGGTTGTTCTGAAAGTAATGCCTCTTATTTTTTTATTCTCTCCGAATGGATCTGAGGGTATTGCAAATTGTATTGTTATGATGATTGAACTTATGCATTCATGACCTGAAAGTTTTATCTCACTGCTACAGATATTGACGGTCTGAGATCCTAAGAAAGCAACCCCCCTTTCATGGACGTGCGCCAGAAGCAAAGATGCCTTATTGGATTCCTGGCAACGTGCATTAAAAATTGCGGGTCTTTGCAGAAAAAATAAATTCTGGGACACAAGAGGTCACTTGTTTTAATGGTACCACTCCTGTCTTTGTAGCTCTTCAACTTTTTTGAGTTAAAAGAAAATAGGTTTTGTACGAGGGTCACTCCAGCAGACTTCAAATAGACAACAAAAAAATGCACTGATCCGATATATACCATTGTCAGTTCTAACTAATTTGGATTAGACGAGGCTAAAGTTTAGGAAAGTTGAAGAAACACGCCAGACTATAGGTCATTAAGTACTTTTAAAACCAAGAGCGCAAAGTCTAATTTTTTTTCTAACAAATCCTTGTAAGGATGTTTGTTTAAAGTGATTTATAATTTCAAATATTTTTTTTTCTTTTCGCCATATGCTAATCGTATGTTATTCTTGAGCCGGTTTTGCTTATATGCGTATTTTTGGCAGTTGTTCATTTCTAAATCAAATCATTCTAGCCTGACTTTTCTGTATCAACATTATCTTTTGTTTGTTTAATCGTAAAGTTATTTAACTTTGCTTAAGTTGTAGTGGCATAAGCAAATATCGCTGCAGGTTCAGAATAAGAACGAAAATCGAAAAACTGAAATTCCATTAAAAACCAATGTTGTCTACTTGGCATGTCGTAACTAGTTAAATATGCTACTGCATTATTACATAAAACATGTACTTTCACGATTTCACGATCCATTCATCCGCCATTATCATTTCAAGAATTGGAATAAGACAGACTACAGTCATCTCGCCTGCTATCATACAAACTCGTCTGTTTATCATTTAAAAAAAAAAAAACTTACAATTTTTTTCTTTGAAAAATATTTTACTTAATGATTAGTTTTCTACTTTATCATTTTTCGTAATTGTTGGATATGTTACTAATTTCGACATGCCAGTTAAGTAGATAGCATTGGTCTTAGTTGAAATTCAATATTCCGATTTTCGTCCTTATACCGAACAAGCACCCAAATATCAAACGAATGTAAAAAACAATCTATGCAAATATATATTGACTTTTATTGACAAAAGATAAAATGTCAGAAATTTATCCTCTTTCAGAAAATTCGACGTGAAACTAAAAGCCTGCACAATTAAATAAAAAGATGAAATAAAAGGGTGGGGAGAAATAAATAGAATAGAAAGAGGTCTTGTTTTAAAAGGAAGGAGAGTTTTTATTTATAACTAGCGGGTGTACTCGGCGTTGCCCGGGTGTTTGGAGGTGTGTGTGGTTTTGGGTAAATCAAAACTCCGGGGGGGGGGGGGTAAAATAAAAATAAAAAGTTTTGGTAGGTAAGTATGAGGATCGACCCCGAACCCTTGAGGCAAAATTGGAAATTAAAGTGTGAAAAAAACATGTGCGACGTTAACCATTGGGCCACCGCGAAATACTAACGGAAACACGTTTGAATTTATTTAACTATTCAGAATTGGCAGTTGCACGTTTTAATGACATAATGTGGTCAACTTTGACTGCAGTGTAGTATTTCATTTACTGCGGGAACGCTTTTTTATTTTATTTTCCCAAGATGTTGGGGGAGGGGACCAGCTCCCCATAAAAAGAGGATTGTCCAAATTGAATAGCAATTGTCTGATATCAGGAAACTATTTCCACATTGATCAAATCTGATTGCTTTCGGACATTTTCAGCGATCGCGACCGGAAAAGTACACCAGAATTAGTGTCGCTTTTATTATACAAAAAAGCCTAATCTACATGCGGCGAGCGAGGGGTACCCGGCGTTGCCCGGGTGTTTGGAGGTATGTGTGGGAACTCCGGGTGTGTGTGTGGGGGGGGGGGTAAAAATGTTAGTATGAGGATTGAACCCGAACCCTTGAGGTAAAGTTGTAAATTAAAGTGTGAAAAAAAGTGCGACGTTAACCATTACCCCACCGCGAGATGCTAACGGAAACACGTTTGAATTTATTTAATAACTTGGATTTGGCAGGTGCCCGTTTTAATGAGTTAGTGAGGTCAAGTTTGACTGCGGGATAGTATTCATTTACTGCCGAAGATGTTATAGGAAAAAGACTAACCCACATGCGGCGAGCGACAAATGTTGAATATTTATCTTCCCGAAATCGAGCAAATTAAATAGACAGGCGAGCTTCGTTGTTAACTGTGAGATATTACGATTTATATGTGATATAAAAAGTTTTAAAAAGTTGTGAACCGACCGACCGCTTCTCTGAAAAAAAGCCTTTTGAAGACTTACAGAAAAAGCGAACACACATACATACATCATACATACATTTTCGCTTTTATATTTATAGATAAGTTGAAAATTTTCCATTTTGCAGGCAATCAAATACAAAAGAACGGCAAGTAAGAAGGTTCACAATTTGTAAACGTTGTTACAACAAACGATTACAGTTGCTAAAAAAAAATTAAGTACAAGTACTTCCTAAATCATGCTCACAATAAATTGAACAAATTTCAAGGAACGTAATCACAAAGTTGAAAATAGACAGTACATTTGCTTTGAAATCATTCCAAATTTCTTTCTTTCAAAATACGCGCATACCGTTACTACGTATATAAAAGTTTAAAGAAGTATTCGCCTCCTCGCGACCAGATATTCTTTCCTTTTGCCGGGTTGTACTTCTAGAAGGAAAGGCTCGGTAATCCTTGTCCACAGCAGGCAGTCAATCACACGTCCAATCTCCTTGCCGCAGGATTCGAATGAAGTAGATTTTCGCGCTGGAACCAGTGACGCTATTTAAGGAGTTAGTCTTACGTTTTTATTCAAATTAAAAGGAGTTTTGTACGAACCCAAAATGCACAAAACTAAGTTCAATACAAGTGCAAAATACATCAAATAAAATACATGAACCAGAATAAAAAGTCCAAGGTAAACAAATTCTAGTTCAGCTCATTAGATTATAAATCAGTGCAAATAAAAATGACAATCAGTGCAAATAAAAATGACACAATCAGTGCAAATAAAGATTAACTGTGTTATTTTCATCAATATATTAATACGATGGCGTGTGTATTATTTTGTGTGCCATGCATACATATTTTTATTCCTAGTGATTGTCGTTTCATTGCTATGACCTTCAATTTCATGTAATACATAATTTTAACACGGATTCTACATAAGTTTAGGTTTCAGTGTCGATTATAGCTGCAAGAACTCAAGTTATATATATATATATATATATATATATATATATATATATATATAGTAAGTTCCGGTTTCGATTCAAGCTGATGCACCCAAGTCATCTATATATATATATATATATATATATATATATATATATATATATATATATATATATATATATATAAAGCGAAAATGTGGGTGTCTATGTATGTTCACTTTTTGTGTATGTCCGCTAAAGGCTTTTTTTCCCGGGCGGTTCTCTTCTCTCATTCTTAAAGCTTTTTATATGCTGTCTAAATGATAATATATAGGAGTTAACAACGGGGGTTGCCTGTCTATTTAATTTGCCCGATTTTGAAGCGTTAACTATTCCACATTTTCAGATCGTTGTGTGTTGCTTTCGTTTTTCGGTATAAAAAAAGCGAAACGCGATTCGAGTCCCTGGTCCACGTCCAGTGGTCTCCAGAAAGCAATGTAACGTTTGGTTAATGTCAGCTTATCACCGTCATATCAGACGGTTGCTTTCATTTCGAGACACTCCCCCTAATAAACGGGGAAGCTGGTTTCCCCCAAAGTTGGGTAAAAACAAACAAACCGGGTTATTGGCCTCATTAAAAACTGTCCCACAGAAAATGTTAACTGCTGAATAGTTATTGCTTACGTCGTCGTAACGCTCGAACAAAATGTTAACTCTACGATTTCCACTTGACGTCATTAAGTGCGGGCACATGTCAATTCTCTTCTTAAATAAATTCAAACGTCTTTCAGTAACTCATTCTTGCTGGCCGAGCGGTTAACGTGTCATGTTTTTTTTTTCACATTTTATTTTCCAACTTCGCCTCAGGATTTCGGGTTCGATCCTACGCACTTACCAAACTTTTTACCCCCCCCATGTTTCTTTTTAATTTAAGATCACACACCTCGAAACACCCGGCCAACGCCGGGTACCCTCGCTAGTCTTCTATAATATTAATTTTACCTGTCTGTTTAAATGTATGTATGTGTGTTTGTATGTCCGCTTAAAACTTTCGACAGATTTTCACGAATTCGGTATCGTCTTGAAGCTCGACCCTTCGAATGGAAAATATCGAAAAATCGGCTAAAACATTAATTCCTTCACCCTCAACTGGGTACATTTTTACAAGGAGGGGTCGCTTTTTTCGTCGATATTTTCGAAAATCATCCCCTCTTTTCGATTGTCTAGCTTTAATTTAAACTTTTGCCACTTCTGGTTTGTCGATAGATGCAACAGCAAAGACGTCACGTTTTTTTTCACGTTCTTCTCCTCCTTCGCAGTACGGGTTCGAGCCTGCCTGCCTACTACTACTTTTTTTTCTTAACACACACCTCTAAACAACCAGGCAACTCCAGACACCAAGGCTAGTATATATATATATATATATATATATATATATATATATATATATATATATATATATAAACTATTTCATTTACTCACATAAACCTAATATACGAAAGTATAGATTTATGCGTAAACTTAAAGTATTTACTTCAAAAGTGCTCAATACGTAGGTAGAGCTAGTTAGTAATTTATAAAATATACATGGCGATTAAGCTACACTGAATATTCTGCGTTTCATCCACTATAGGATTCGTCAGGCTTATGCGCATAAGCCTGACGAATCCTATAGTGGATGAAACGCAGAATATTCAGTGTACCTTAATCACCATATATATTTTATAAATTACTATATATATATATATATATATATATATATATATATATATATATATAATCACAGCTTTAAGAATCGATAGAAAATTGACTCTATAATAATGCATACGAAATCTGCATAAATTAAAATATCATATTTAAGCGTATTTTTTACGAGCTACAATAATTTTAGTGCGTCTCCATTTACGCTGAACATCTACAGAATGCCAACATCAACATATTACATATGAAAGAGTCCGCTGTGGAATTTCCACAGGTCCTGCTAGTTTGTATAATTTTGCTATTTTTATTGTATTCTATTCAATAATGTTCATTTTATTTCAATACATCGATTAAAAATACAAATACTGAAAAAAAAAAAAAATTTTTTTAAAAGTGTTTTGCCTTTTCCTCGATTCTGGTAACGCCGCGCAGGAAATTAAGGAAATGCGAGCTAACTATAACCATTTTTATATAATTTAGGTGACTGAAATGTGAATTAGTTAATATTTTCTCTCATCTTCTTTTTATTTTTATTTATTCGTTAAACTTCACACGAGCATTTAAAACCCTCGCCATCCAGTTCACATACTAGTTCCTTAGTTTGTTGTCGACTGATTATTCGTTAGCTCTTGAGGCGATGACAGAAGCCAATTTAATAGGTTAAGTATGCAGGAAAGAAACGAAGAAAGGGGAAGGAAAAAATAGCGAAAGAAAGAACATTGCGTAATAGTTTGCGCGGTAAATTTTTTTAGGTTATGGAGGAGGAGGGATAAAGAAACTAAGCTGTTCGGGGTTGTACGCTAAGATAGCGTTGGAAAAGATCTGAGCTTACAATTTGAGTTTGACATTGGATCCTAGCGGTTCCCAAATTTTGGAAGGATGGGTGGGAGTTAGAGCAATGACGTGCTGATGTCTGGTGATGCCCGGGGGTCATATCCTTGTTTATAAGTCATAGTACATAGAAATATTATGAGAAATAGAGATAATTCGAATATGATTGGATGCCTCCGCCCCACGAATTTGGATTTCCCGAGGGAGGGGCACGTCCCGTCCAGCCTTTCCCTCTGCATATTACCGGATGTACATCTAAACGAAACCAGTTAATTTCTTGTTTGCTTTTCCTTCTTCCACTTTTAATAATTACATTTTTTTTTTTATTTACTCTTTGTCTTTTACTGCAAAAGTATCTCTGCAATGTTCTCGAAGAGCACCTTCTTTTGCGCGCATAAAATGATCCGTCTCAATCAAAAATGCTCCACAATTGCATCTTTGCAGATACTCACGCCAGTCGAATATCCGTCCTCAACAATTAAGGCATCCATACTATTATATAAAAGGAACTTATCTGTGTGAGCGCACGCGCGTGTGTGTTAGTTCGTTCCCTATAAACTCGAAAACGGCGGGGCCGATTTTTATGAAATTTCACACAGTTACTTTATGCACATGGCAGTGTTCTTAGGTAGTTTTTGTATCAGAATGTTTTCGACAAGAATCGATAATCGAAATAATCCGATGAAAGAAGAAACAGGCAATTTTGACCAAAGTTAACACCTTATACGCTTATAATGAGTGCATTTGAGAAGTTTTATTTCCACACGAGCCGAAAAGTCTGACATATAAAATCAACAGTAGGTTATTTGATATGACAGAGGCGCATTTGAAACTAATGTTTCTTTCTAAAGCACAACTGCACCTTGATAATTTACTTTTTAATTTTAAACTTAAATTCAAGCCATTATCACCGCACAAAGAGTAAGGTCAGGCATACAAAATCCACAGTATTTTTTTATGTGATAGGGCGGATTCGAAATGAATATTTCTGTTTAGAGCACAATTGAAATATGATACTTGATTTTTGCATTTTAAACTTTAATTCAAGCAATCTATATATATATATATATATATATATATATATATATATATATATATATATATATATATATAAAAGCGAAAATGTGTGTATGTATGTATGTATGTTTGTATGCGTGTTTGTGTGTCCGCTAAAAACTTTCGACAGACACGACAAAAATTCACAAACTCGGTATCATATTGAAGCCCCATCCTTCACCCGAAAAATATCGAAAAATTGGCCAAAAACGTTAATTTTTTCACCCCGAAATCGACAATTTTCGACAGGGGGTGGGGGGAGTCAACAAACCCGTTCCCTCGTGACAACGACCGGTTCTACGCATGCGTTAGATGACGTCATGACCTGATTTACTTTAAATAATTAAAGAACTGACTAAATTTCATGTGCGTGGTGTTAGCTCAGTTGGTTAGCGCGTTGGTTTGTTATCTAAACGTTTTGGGTTCGAATCATGGTGTGAGATGTCTTTTTTTTTTTCGATTTTTTAAATTTAAATATTGAACCAGTGTTATTTAAGCCATTTTTCACGTAACGTTCGTTTTTCTGTTTTTTTTTTTTACTTTGTATCCACTGAGTTTTTAAATTTTAATATCGAAACAGGCTTATTTAAGCCATTTTTCACGTGTTTTTTTTTTGTTTGGTTTTAACGTTCGTTTTTCTGTTTTCATTTTTGTTTTTTCAATTTTTACATTTAACATCGTTCGTTTGCCTTACGTTAGTTTTTTTGTGTTTTTTTTCAATGTTTTGATTATCCCCCCGCTTAAGTTTTAACGTTCGTTTTTGTTTTCTTTTTTTACTTTGCTTATAACAAACAAACCTGGTCATTGACCTCATTTGCTGAATAGCTATTGCTTACGTCGTCGTCGTCGTAACGCTCAACGACTTCCGTGCGGGCACCTGTCAATTTGGTTCTTACTTAAATAAATTCAAACATCTCTCAGTAACTCATTCTGGCTGGCCGAACGGTTCATGTTTTTTTCACATTTTATTTTCAAACTTTGCCTCAGGGCTTCGGGTTCGATCCTACCCCCCGGTTTCTTTTTTATTTAAGATCACACACACCTCAAAACACCTGTGCAACGCCGGGTATCCCCGCTAGTCTATAATATAGATCTCACTTTTCTGTTTAAATGCTTGTATGTATGTATGTATGTATGTATGTATGTATGTATGTATGTATGCCTAAAACTTTCGATAGAGGCGATGGATTTTCACGAGATCGGTATCGTTTTGAAGGCGACCATTCGGACAACAAATATCGAAAAATGTGCTAGAACATTAATTCCATCACCCTCAACTGGGTACTTTTCTACAAGGAGGGGTCGTTTTTTTCGCCGATATTTTCGAAAACAATCCCCTCTTTTTGATTGACTAGCCTTAATTTAAACCTTCGCCACTTCCGGTTTGGCGATGGACGCAACGGAAAAGACGTCACGTCTTTTTTCCCACGTTGTTTTCCTCCTTCGCGGTACGGATTCGAGTCTGCCCGCCTACTATAACTTTTTTTTTTTTGCTCAATACACACCTTCAAACACCCGGGCAACACCGGGCACCCAAACTAGTCTATTATGTAGATCTAATCTGTCTGTTTAAATGTACGTATGTATATATGTCTGCCTAAAACTTTCGCCAGAGACGACGTATTTTCACGACATCGGTATCTTTTTGAAACTCAACCTTTCGGACGCCAAATATCGGAGAATTGGCCAAAAACATTAATTCCTTCACCGTCAACTGGGCACTTTTCCACAAGAAGGGTCGGGTTTTTCTGCTGACATTTTTTGCAAGTCATTCAAGCCTCGCGTAAACGACGTCGCATAAAAGGTGTTATTTCGACCGCCCGTGATGTCACAACCGCGATAGGCGCATCGATAAGACCGTTTGAGTTTTTTCACCTCTTTTTCCTCTGGCCGATTACGGGTTCAAGACTGCTTATTGCTTCTATTTTTTTTATTTTATTTTATTTATTTTTTTTTTCTTATTTTTTTGTGTACGTGTGCTCAACCAACACTCTTACACACACCCCTCACTTTCTTTTCCGCCTTCGCGTCACAGGTTTGAGCCTGCCTGCCTACTACAACTTTTTTTTTTTTTTTTTGCTCAACACACACCTCCAAATACCCAGGCGACGCCGGGCACCCAGGCTAGTTTATATATAAATAGAGATCGGGATTTCATAGGTGAGAGTTTTCTTTGAAATCTCACTACGCAATGACAATCCCTAGGTGTGTCAGAATTTTGGGGGAATTTTTGACACCCTTAACACAAAACTGCGAATAAAATATACAAAACTCGTATTTTCTCTTTTTAAAGTGAAATGTTTAATTTCTTTATGGAATATACTTCCAAAATAAACTATTAAAGTTTTTTGAAAAATAATAGAAATATTATTTAAAAACAACAATAGTGTTTACAAAGTGCCTATGCACGCTCATGCAGCCATTTTTTTTACGTAATAAAATGAATTCAATTTTACGAGTTAAATCTTTTGCAATTTTTTCAATTTAAAAATCTGTCAAAATTTTTCTATTGGTTCAATTTTTACAATATTGCAGGTTTAATGTTAAATTTTATGTTCTTTCCAATAAATCGAATATAATATTCTAGACAAACATTTTTGTTTTTTATTCATCCCCCCATTTTGAAATGTTTATTAAAATGAAAATAATTTTCTCATCTCAGATTTATATATCACAACTTGAAGATAAAAGATCAATAAATAAAATAATCTAATTTAAAACAAAAAAAGAATAGTTTTGTACCAATGTATATGCAAAGTCAAAAGTTTAAAACCTTTTTTTTCTTAAACCACGTTGAATTTTCTTAAGTGAAACCTCACATTTTTTTCTTAAACCACGTTGAATTTTCTTAAGTGAAACCTCACATTTTTTTAAATTTTACCTGAAGATTGAATATCTACAACAATTTTTTTCTGCTTCATTCAATGTTTTTTTTAGATTAAAAAAAATCACTCCATAAAGAAGAAATAAAATATATTAAATCAAAAACTCATGTATTTCCTTAAGAGGATAAAAAATATGGAAAATTGGCCGAGTGGAATTTTTTTAAACGGCAAACATAAGTAAAATGTGATCATTTTTCAAATACGATGGCCCATATTGACTAACTTTTATTTACAGTGACAAGCCATCGTAGTTCTCAACTCGAAAAAAGGGAGACTTTTTCTTCCAGTTGTGACCATCTGATATCGCGGTATTTTTGAATCCTTGTTTAAAAAATTATTTTATTAAAAACGTAGATGGAATATAAGACATAAATATTGATAAATTCTTAACAATAAAGAATGGAAGTACGCATTGATTAGTATTTTTATAGGTAAGTGATTTTTTGGAATTTATATATATTTATAATATTCCAAGTAAGTTAAAATTCGTTGGTTTTCTTGAAATTTTTTTTAAAGAAAACTGATTTTAGAAAACAAATATTGCATATTTTGCTATTAAACCTGTTATTTTAAAATTTGGTCTTTGCTCCTTTTATTGAAAAAAAATTAGGGGTTAAATTACATTTTTCAAGTAGTTAAAAATTAGGGTTTAAATTACATTTTTCAAGTAGTTAAAATTAGGTTTTAAATTACATTTTTCAAGTAGTTTTATTGAAAAAGAAATTAGGGTTTAAATTACATTTTTCAAGTAGTTATAAGCTTCGAAAGATAGCAAGTCTAATTATTCAAGTTTTTATCACGCATTTTTAATGACGATTTCTGACACTGCTTGACAATCCCGTAAAAGTTCTCACCGTAAACCCTTCTTTTTCTTGTGCCTTTTCTAGAAATACTGTGTTCTCTTTAGTTTTGAAGCATAGACAAATGAACCATAATACTCGACGTTCGCATATGGACTTTAATTTTAGCTAGAAATCATTTTCTAGTTACCCATTTAAAGACTTGAAAATCACTTTCGAATATGCAAATCGACGACATAAACATTGTGTCGATATTTCTTTCATTAAACTAACAAAAATATCTCTTAGATCGTACAATTTTTTGCTAGTAGTATGTATATAACGAACGAACATATATTGCCTCCCTCCAAAATGTGGAGGTAATGTATGGAAGGACGATATTATGACGAATGAACAGATGCTGCATTGCCCTCCCCCAAATAAAACGAAGAGTTAATGCTTGGGAGGGTGGTATTAGGACAATAGAATACATACTACATGACTTTACCTGAATTATTTATTATATAATATGCAGATGTTTATGTATATGTGTATATGTCCAGGTAAAACAAAAAATACAAAACAAACACCTATAAAGTTATTTACTTGATCGATGTTAATCGAAGTAATATCTAAAATTTATTTGAAAATTTTTTTACCCCTAGACTGGCGCAAATTTCGTCAGTCACTGATTAAAGGGACGTAAATCTCTTCTTTTTTTCACAGAATTAATTCCCTTACACTGACTCATTCTGTGAGTTGCTTGTGTATAAATATGTGTATGTATGCATATGTCCAGTTAAATGAATGGACTAGGTGGAGAAGAAAGAGGAGAGTAGGGAGAATAAGAACGAAAACAAATGGAGGGGGAAAGAGAGATCGAAGTTTTAACAGAAATATATTACGTTTTATTCCGAGCAACGCCGGATAGGCCTGTTAGTCTAAAATAAAGTAATAGTGGGGCAGATTGCTGAAACACTCTTTCATTTGGTGATACAAGCACCAAAATTGAAATTTGTCAGGTTTGCTTCTGCAGCTGTCTTGAAAACTGGCAGCCATCTTGAATTTTCTGATGGCTAACGTTCTTTTCTTAAAATGTAAGTTCTGAACGTCATTTGTGCCAATTTTGGTGCTTGTATCACTAAGTGAAAGATTCTTATGGAATATTGAGATAACCTGCCCCACTATAAACTGAATTGTTGATTAAACGATAGCAATAGTTTAGTTTCAATTTCAAGCAGGCAGGTAAAAAAAAAATCGTCATTATTAATAGATGTATGTTCACCACGGTTAAATAAATTCGAAGATTTTAAATTGTCGTAATTTAATGTAATTTATTCGTGAAAGTGTTTTGTTTCACAACAGCAGTATTTCTCGAATGCGTCATTGTTCTATAAAAGAACGCAATTTATTTATTTATTTTTTAGATCTGAATCATCTAGATCAGCAATCAGTCTCTGGAGGCCATCCTTCTATGCGTCACTTCGTTTTTTTTTTATTGTTGTTTTTTTACATGGGGGTCACCACTTATCAAGGCTCGGGGCCACTCAGAGATAAAGGTTATTGCGTGTACAGTAATCAATGAGATAGTATTGTAGTAATCATTAGTATTGGAGATTTGATAGAGTGTCTTACTTAAGGGGGCGGTTTGTCAGGAATTTGTTTATGTTGGACTTGAAGACATCCAAGTTTTAGTCAGGTGGGAAACAGGCAAACGGAAGAGAGTTCCACAGTCGTGCACTTCTGAGAAAGCTCTGCTCATGGAATCTACGTTTGGATTTAGGCACAAAAAAAAGAAAAGAAAAAGGGTGTGTGTTTATTCCTTGTCACATGAGACACCGACATTCATTGCCGACGGAAATATACAGATATATTTTTTTTATTTTATATTTGACAAGACATAGGTACGGGCATTAATGGCGGAAACTGATAGGGGAACATAGTTTTGAAAGTCGAGTTATCATTTTTTTTGTAGGTTTCCGATTACTTTTTGATTGTATTTGAAAGATTAAAGTCTAAATTTAATTTCCGAAAAGAAAAAAAAATTGTACACGTGAAAAGAAAAAGTTATAATGAAAAATTTTTTTGTACACGTGAAAAAAAAGTTACAATGAAAAATTTTTCACACCAACATTCAGAAACTGACAAGTTAAGCTAAATTTTGGAGTTCATTGTAAAAATCCCTTGAAAGTTAAATATTAGTTTTCTTGGTCTACTTCAAAGATAATTAATAAAGTAAAGCCATAAGATATTGAATTAAATAATAAAAAAAATACAACTTGTTTGTACCAAAAAGAGAAAGAAGCTTAATTATCCCGTCCCCAAAGCGAGAGATTCTGGCTTTGCACAAACAAAACAAACGAAGTCATCTAAGCATGGGTTCTCCGGAAGCCCAAAGTGTCAGAAGGTCAATAGGTAGTTGGAGGGGGGTAGAGAGTGGTGGTTTGTCTTTTTTCCCCAACCGTGCAGTCGTACATTCCTATATAATTTTTTACTAATTTTTTATTTAATTATTTTTATACGTTTTTGCTTTTAATATTTTCAGTTTTGGGCGCTTCTACACTACACGAAATTTCAGAAAGCGTAATACTGAATTTCATACGAAAACAATGGTATCAACGTATTCCTTGTATTTTTAAGATGATTATATCAGAAAATTACGAAAATCAATAAGATAGAAAATTATTTATTAAATAAAATTGGAAATAGAATTTGAAGAAAACGGTCGTATTTGCTTACGTAAGACACAGGAGAGTTTAAAAGGGAGGGTAATTTTCCGTTTCGATTTAAACAAGATGGCCGCAATTTTTCACCTGATAACACGGTTAAGGTTGTTTTTTTTTAATAATTTAGTAATATTCAAGTGATTTCGACCGCATAATTTAGAAGCTTACATTGTAATTTATTAGAATTGACAAAAAATAGTATAAACCGTTATTTTTTTCCTGAAAACTCCATTTATCAACTACGAAATTTCGTTCTGATAGTGTAGAAGCGCCCAGTTCTTTTCTTTTTTTTTTTTTTTCGATATCATATAAAAATATGTTACGCTAAGATTATACATTTATTCAGGCAAGGAAAATATTAAAATCTTACCTGTAAAAATGACGTTAAAAATGTAATATATATATATATACATATATATATATATATATATATATATATATATATATATATATAAAGCGAAAATCTGTGTTTGTTTGTTTGTGTGTGTGTACGTTTTTGTGTATGTCCGCAAAAGGCTTATTCCGGGAAGCGATCGGTTGGCTCACTCCTTCTTAAAACTTTTTATATCACATCTAAATCATATCTACGAAGTTAAGAACGGGGGTCGCCTGTCTATTTAATTTGCCCGACTTGGAAAAAGCTAAATATTCTGCATTTTGTGATCACCGCGTGTTGCTTTCGTTTTTCGGTATAAAAAAAGCGAAACTCGATTGCCACGACCGGTGGTCTCCAGAAAGTAAACGGCTTGTTATATCAGACAGTTGCTTTCATTTCGAGACACTCCCCTAATAAACGGGGGAGCTGCTTTTCCTTCTCCAAATTTCGGTAAAAACTGTCCCGCACAAAATCTTAACTGCTGAACAGCCATTGTTTCAAGGTCAAACATCAGGCGACTTAACTTCCTAGCACCTGTCAATTTCATTTCACTTTAACACGCTTCCCACATATAAGACCATTGCTCTTGATCAATCAGTTATTAGTCACTGTAGTGGAAACCCTTCATATTGTTACTATCCAGTTCCCTCTCGGGGAACTGGTCCCCCTCCCCTTCACTCTCCACATTAAAAAACGGCCTTGTGCCTATTTTGCAAAGTGGGGAAGCAAATAAATAACCAATTCCTCTCCCCTCGTGGCCGAGATGGTTAGGCGTCTGGCTTTTTTCTCTTTAATTTCCACCTTCGCATCAAGGCTTCGAGGTTCAAGCCTACCTTCCTACTAAGACTTTTTTATTCTTTTACACCTCCAAGCACCCAGCCATGTTTTGATTTACCCCCCCCCCCCAACAACAACACACCTCCAAGCACCCGAGCAACACCGGGTACCCCCTGCTAGTCTAAAAGAAGGAAGAAATATATTTTGCAATTATGATGTGTGTGTGTGTGCGTGTGAAAATAGATAAACAATGCCTAATTCAATGATAATATCGGTAGTTAAAGAAAGTCATTTTTCTTCAAGTTATATCGATTTCATTAAGACGGACTTTAGAGTCTGTTTTCGTAACGTCATGAAAATTTAATTTTTATTCTTTTATAAAAAAGTAAAAATAAATTCATTCATTTTTTTTTTTTTTGCTACTGAAAGACATAACTTTAGTAAACGTATTGTTTTGTTTATTTTCCACTAAGATTCAAATAATAATAATAATGGGTTCATCATATTCCGTGATTCCGTGATCATCTATAACATAAATGTTTAAATGTATGTATGTATGTATGTATGTATGTATGTATGTATGTCTGCCTAAAACTTTCGACAGAGGTGACGGATTTTCACGAGATCGGTATCGTTTTAAAGCGACTCTTCGGACGACGAATAGCGAAAAATTGGCTTTTTTTTTACATAGGCATCACCACTTATCAAGGCGCAGAGGCCACTAGAGGATAAGGGTTAAAGAATGTACAGTAGTCAATTGAACAATATAGTAATTGTCAGTAATGGAAATTCAGTAAATTTGTTAACTTAAGGGGAACGTCTTATCAAGAACTTGTTTACATTGGACTTGAAGACAACCATATTGTAGTCAGCTGGAAAGCAGGAAAACGGAAGACAGTTCCACAGGCGTGCAGTTCTAAGAAAGAATCTTTGTTCATGGAATCTACGTTTAGGTTTAGGCACAAATAAAGAGTGGGGGAAATTATTGATAGTGTTTTCAACTAGACGAATGTTTTTCATGAAAGTCAGGGCAGGGGGTACCATAGATTGAAGCTCAGTCGAGCACTTGCCATGAAAATAACGATTAAGCAAAGACAAACTCGCTACATCTCTTCTGTGAGAAAAAGGTCGCAGGGAAGAAAAAAAGGTCCATCTCCTATAAGGCTACGAAGTCTATTTTGAACTCTATCAAGGCAGGATAAGTCCTTTCTAGCAGCTCCTGCCCCCAGATGTGGCAACAGTACTCCATCCTTGGACGAACTTGGCTCTTATATAAATAGAGAATTGCATCAGCAGTGAGATATCTACTGGATCAATAGAAGGATCCCACCATTTTCCCAGCGGCTTTGGCAACATATTTGATGTACGTGTTCCATTTCAGATCAGGAGTAAAGGTCAAGCCAAGAAGCTTGCCAAAAAACATTATTTCCTTCACCCTCAACTGGGCACTTTCTACAGGAAGGGGTCGCTTTTTTCGCTGATATTTTCGAAAGTTATCCCCTCTTTTCGATTGTCTAGCTTTAATTTAAACCTTCGTCACTTCTGGTGTGGCGATGGACGCAACGGCAAACACGCCACGTTTTTGTTTTTAAATTTTATTTAACGTTCTTTTCCTCCTTAGCGGTACGAATTCAAGCCTAATTACCTACAACCATTTTTTTTTTTTTTGCTTAACACACACCTCCAAACACCCGGGCAACGCCGGGCACCCAGGCTAGTCTATAATATAATCTCACCTGTCTGTCTAAATGTATGTATGTTTGTATGTATGCCTAAAACTTTCAACAGAGGCGGCGGATTTTTTTTTTACGGATTTTTACGGTATCGTTTTGAAGCTCGACCCTTCGGACGACAAATATCGTAAAATTGGTTAAAAACATTAATATCTTTCACCTTCAACTGGGCACTTTTCTACAGGGAAGGGTCGCTTTTCGCCGATATTTTCGAAAGTCATCTCCCCATTTCGATTGACTAACCTTAATTTAAACCTCCCTCACTTCCTGTTTGGCGATGGGCGCAACAGCAAAAGACGTCACTTTTTTTCATGCTCTTTTCCTCCTTCGCGGTACGGGTTCGAGCCTACCTGGTACTACCACTTTTTTTTTTTTTTTTTTTTTTTTTTTTTTTTGCTCAACACCTCCAAATATCTGGGCAACGCTGGGCACCCAAGCTAGTTAATTGATAAATACTGAAAAATTCATTAAAATGGTTTTTAGTGAATTTTTAAGTAAAAAGAGGGGCAACATGTTTATGCATTTTGTGTATCGGTATTTATTTTGCACGTACCTAAAACACTAATTTCTACCGTTCGGGTCAAGATCAGCCTTTAGTATCGCTTAAGTCTTAGGAAACTATCCTCCCAGGTATTATTTTCATTTCAAAAATGGGAAAGGTTTATTCTCTCTCACGGCTTCTTTTGTGAGGGAATGCTGACGAAACAGAATGGCCTTCTTAGTGAGGTGGATTTCCTTTATATAAAAAAAAGAAAAAAAAAAAAAACGACCTTATTTCTTATTTTGCCCTCGTGGGGAGAAGTAAATAAGCAGGAACACTTCTCTTACTCTTGAAAATGGACGCAGTACCTCTTTTTCTTCTTTTTCATCATTATTATTATTATCATTATTATTATTTGTAATAGTAGTAGTAGTAGTAGTGATGAAAGTGCACGAAAATGTTAGCACTTATGTACTCTCTTTCCCTCTGTCACACACACACACACACACACACACACACACACACACACACACACACACACACCGACAATAGCATGCAGAAAGGCAAACCTACTAATGCCAGGGTGAAGGTTGTCGGTAGCAAGCAAGTCTGCTGGTTAGAGAAAGAAAGAAAAAAGATGGGGGAAAAATAGGCCAAACAGCAGAGCAGTTGTGCACTCGTGTACTGGAATGTTTGCTACTCAGTCAACAAAAGCCTACTCTCACCGCTACCCCCCCCCCGACTTGTACTGTTACTACATATCTAAAATTACTTACCTACTGAGTTAGTGTTATTACGTAATCAAAGCTGTTTCGGAAGTTATGAAATCGCTTTCTCCTCCTAGCCCTCCTTCTCCACCTTTCTCCTCGTCTCCTCTGGGCTTCAGCAATCTCGTGACTGTGAAAATGCCGGAGAGAGAGAGAGAGAGAGAGAGAGAGAGAGAGAGAGAGAGAGAGAGAGAGAGAGAGGTGTAAAAGTTTTTTTTTTTTTTATAACTTTTACGTACTATTCCTGTAATGCCCTACTAAGAAAAGACACTAGTACCAATGTGTTTTAAAAAAAAATTTAGGCTATTATTAGATACTAGCAGGATGACCTGACGTTGCTCAAGATTGAATGATGATCAACGAATATTCCACACACCCATATTTTTATTGTCATCGAAATCGGCGAAATCGACCATTTTTCAATCAAATCGATTGATTGCCTGCTCTAGTTGGAGACCCACCATGTTGCACCAAGAGGAAGTGACTTAGTACACAATATATTGTAGTCTGCGTTGCACTATAAAAAACCTACTGTTGATTTTATAAAGTTACCCGTATGTATTGGTTTAAATTAAAGTTTAAAATGCAAACGTTAAGGTTCAGTTGTGCGCTGAACAGAAACATTCATTTCTAACGCGCCCCTGTCATATCAAAGAATCTACTGTTGATTTTATATGCCGGGCCTTTCTACTTGTGTAGTGATAATGACTTGAATTAAAGTTTAAAATGAAAAAGTCAGGTATCCGGGTGCAATTGTGCTTTACACATAAACATTAATTTCAAATTATTATTATTGTTCTTGTTGTTATTATTATTATTATTATTATTATTATTATTGTTATTGTTATTGTTATTATTATTATTGTTGTTGTTGTTGTTGTTGTTGTTGTTGTTGCTTTGTTTTGTTTTGTTTTTTCGATAAACATCAGAAACATTCTAGCACAGAACATATTCAAGAACACTCCTAGACGCATAAGGTACATTTTTTTTTTTTACATGGGGCTCACCACTTATCAAGGCCCATGGGCCACTCGAGGATAAGGGTTAATGGGTATATATTAGTCATTATGATTTTAACGTAGTAAACATTAGTGGGAATTTTATAACTTGGATTACTTATGAGGATGGTTCAAAGAACTGGTTTACGTTGGACTTGAAGACAATCAGATTGTAGTCAGCTAGAAAGCAGGAAAACCGAATAGAGTTCCACAGGTGAGCAGTTCTAAGAAAGAAGCCCTGTTCATGGAATCTACGTTTAGGTGTAGGCACAGATAAAGAGTATGGGAAATTGTTGATAGTGGTTTTAGCTAGACGAGTGTTTTTCGTGAAAGTCTGGCATAGATTGAAGCTCAGATCAGCACCTGCTATGAAAATAACAATAAAGCAGGCACAGGCTCGCTACGTCTCTTCTGTGAGAAAGAGGTTGCAGGGAAGAGAAAAGCGCATCCCCCACTAAGCTACGAAGTCTATTTTGAACTCTGTCAAGACAGGATAAGCTGCTTCAAACAGCTCCCGCCCAGATGTGGCAACAGTACTCCATCGTTGGCCATACTTGGCTTTTATATAGGTAGATAATTGCATCAGGAGTGAGATATCTACTGGAGCGGTAGAAAGATCCCACCATTTTTCCAGCGACTTTGGCAATGGATTTGATATACGTGTTCCATTTCAGATCGGGAGTAAAGGTCAAGCCCAGCAGCTTGTCAAAACATGAAGCCTCCCCAAGATGAGAGCCTTCATTTCAATTGATGGCATCTGGGCAGCAGAGTTGATGATGTAAAGATAGAAGCTTGGTTTTAGATGCATTAAAAGTAACCAGCCACTTTTTCTCCCATTGTGCGACGTGCTCAAGATCAGAGGAAAGAGAGTCAGAGAGAACTTGGTTGTTTACGGTCTTCGAAGTGCTACAATAGATGGTAGTGTCGTCATCATAAATGCCTACGAATGATGTAAGGATATGGTTTGGAAGATCATTGATGTACATTTGTGTGAAATTTCAAAAAATCGGTCCAGTCACTCACAGAAACACAGATACACAGACGAAGTCCCTTTTATATAATAGTAGAAATAAATATATAAAAATGGCCGAAGAAAATTAAGTTTGCAAAAGTTTAAATTGTTTATTCAGTTTATTTTTCTAACTTGGTGGAAAGAGTTCATTTATATTTTTTTGAATAGAAGTATTTTCTAAATTAGAGTACCGTATGAATACTTTATCGTCCACATTAGAAAACCGTGAAAACAGTTTATTTTCTCAATTAAAGTGCGGTTCAATAAATGAAAATACGAGAGGAATAATTTCCTTTTCTAAATTGAAGCATGGTGTAAATAAGTGTATATTTTTTTATTTATGTAAGGTTTGAATAGTTTATTACCTAAACTGATATGTGGATTGAATAGTTTATTTTCTAAATTTATAAATGGTTTGAATAGTTTATTTTCTAAATTTATAAATGGTTTGAATAGTTTATTTTCTAAATTTATAAATAGTTTGAATAGTTTATTTTCTAAATTTATAAATGGTTTGAATAGTTTATTTACTAAATTTATAAATGGTTTGAATAGTTTATTTTCTAAATTTATAAATGGTTTGATTAGTTTATTTTCTAAATTTTAAAATTGTTTTAATAGTTTATTATCTAAATTGATATATGGTTTGATTAGTTTATTTTCTAAATTTGTAAATGGTTTAAATAGTTTATTTACTAAATTTATAAATGATTTGAATAGTTAATTATCTAATTTGATACATGGTTTGAATAGTTTATTTTCTAAATTTATAAATGGTTTCAATAGTTTATTATCTAAATAAATATATGTTTTGATTAGTATGGTTTCTAAATTTATATATAGTTTTAATAGTTTATTTTCTAAATTTTAAAATTGTTTTAATAGTTTATTATTTAAGTTGATATATATTTTGAATAGTTTATTTTCTAAATTTATAAATGGTTTCAATAGTTTATTATCTAAATCAATATATGGTTTGAATAGTTTATTATCTAAATGTATATATGGTTTGAATAGTTAATTTTCGAAATTTATAAATGGTTTGAATAGTTTATTTTCTAAATTTATAAATGGTTTGATTAGTTTATTTTCTAAATTTATAAATGGTTTGAATAGTTTATTTTCTAAATTTATAAATGGTTTGAATAGTTTATTTTCTAAATTTATAAATGGTTTGATTAGTTTATTTTCTAAATTTATAAATGGTTTGAATAGTTTATTTTCTAAATTTATAAATGGTTTGAATAGTTTATTTTCTAAATTTATAAATGGTTTGAATAGTTTATTTTCTAAATTTATAAATGGTTTGAATAGTTTATTTTCTAAATTGATATATGGTTTGAATAGTTTATTTTCTAAATTTATAAATGGTTTGATTAGTTTATTTTCTAAATTTATAAATGGTTTGAATAGTTTATTTTCTAAATTTATAAATGGTTTGAATAGTTTATTTTCTAAATTTATAAATGGTTTGAATAGTTTATTTTCTAAATTTATAAATGGTTTGAATAGTTTATTTTCTAAATTTATAAATGGTTTGATTAGTTTATTTTCTAAATTGATATATGGTTTGAATAGTTTATTTTCTAAATTTATAAATGGTTTGATTAGTTTATTTTCTAAATTTATAAATGGTTTGAATAGTTTATTTTCTAAATTTATAAATGGTTTGAATAGTTTATTTTCTAAATTTATAAATGGTTTGAATAGTTTATTTTCTAAATTTATAAATGGTTTGAATAGTTTATTTTCTAAATTTATAAATGGTTTGAATAGTTTATTTTCTAAATTTATAAATGGTTTGAATAGTTTATTTTCTAAATTTATAAATGGTTTGAATAGTTTATTTTCTAAATTTATAAATGGTTTGAATAGTTTATTTTCTAAATTTATAAATGGTTTGATTAGTTTATTTTCTAAATTTTAAAATTGTTTTAATAGTTTATTATCTAAATTGATATATGGTTTGATTAGTTTATTTTCTAAATTTGTAAATGGTTTAAATAGTTTATTTACTAAATTTATAAATGATTTGAATAGTTAATTATCTAATTTGATACATGGTTTGAATATTTTATTTTCTAAATTTATAAATGGTTTTAATAGTTTATTATCTAAATAAATATATGTTTTGATTAGTATGGTTTCTAAATTTATATATAGTTTTAATAGTTTATTTTCTAAATTTTAAAATTGTTTTAATAGTTTATTATTTAAGTTGATATATATTTTGAATAGTTTATTTTCTAAATTTATAAATGGTTTCAATAGTTTATTATCTAAATCAATATATGGTTTTAATAGTTTATTATCTAAATGTATATATGGTTTGAATAGTTAATTTTCGAAATTTATAAATGGTTTGAATAGTTTATTATCAAAATTTATAAATGGTTTGATTAGTTTATTTTCTAAATTTATAAATGGTTTGAATAGTTTATTTTCTAAATTAATAAATGGTTTGAATAGTTTATTTTCTAAATTTATAAATGGTTTGATTAGTTTATTTTCTAAATTTATAAATGGTTTGAATAGTTTATTTTCTAAATTTATATATAGTTTTAATAGTTTATTTTCTAAATTTATAAATGGTTTGATTAGTTTATTTTCTAAATTTATAAATGGTTTGAATAGTTTATTTTCTAAATTTATAAATGGTTTGAATAGTTTATTATCTAAATTTATATATAGTTTTAATAGTTTATTTTCTAAATTTATAAATGGTTTAATTAGTTTATTTTCTAAATTTATAAATGGTTTGAATAGTTTATTTTCTAAATTTATAAATGGTTTGAATAGTTTATTATCTAAATTTATATATAGTTTTAATAGTTTATTTTCTAAATTTATAAATGGTTTGATTAGTTTATTTTCTAAATTTATAAATGGTTTGAATAGTTTATTTTCTAAATTTATATATAGTTTTAATAGTTTATTTTCTAAATTTATAAATGGTTTGATTAGTTTATTTTCTAAATTGATATATGGTTTAAATAGTTTATTTTCTAAATTTATAAATGGTTTGATTAGTTTATTTTCTAAATTTATAAATGGTTTGAATAGTTTATTTTCTTAATTTATGAATAGTTTGAATAGTTTATTATCTAAATTTATAAATGGTTTGATTAGTTAATTTTCTAAATTTATAAATGGTTTGATTAGTTTATTATCTAAATTGATATATGGTTTGAATAGTTTATTTTCTAAATTGATATATGGTTTAAATAGTTTATTTTCTAAATTTATAAATGGTTTGAATAGTTTATTTTCTTAATTTATGAATGGTTTGAATAGTTTATTATCTAAATTAATAAATGGTATGATTAGTTTATTTTCTAAATTTATAAATGGTTTGATTAGTTTATTATCTAAATTGATATATGGTTTGAATAGTTTATTTTCTAAATTGATATATGGTTTAAATAGTTTATTTACTAAATTTATAAATGATTTGAATAGTTAATTATCTAATTTGATATATGGTTTGATTAGTTTATTTTCTAAATTTATAAATGGTTTTAATAGTTTATTATCTAAATAAATATATGTTTTGATTAGTATGGTTTCTAAATTTATATATAGTTTTAATAGTTTATTTTTTAAATTTTTAAATGGTTTTAATAGTTTATTATTTAAGTTGATATATATTTTGAATATTTTATTTTCTAAATTTAAAAATTGTTTCAATAATTTATTATCTAAATCAATATATGGTTTTAATAGTTTATTATCTAAATGTATATATGGTTTGAATAGTTTATTTTCTAAATTGATCTATGGTTTGAATATTTTATTTTCTAACTTTATAAATGGTTTGAATAGTTTATTTTATGAATTAATATATGATTTTAGTAGTTTATTCTCTAAATTTATATATTTCTTTATTAGTTTATTTTTTAAATTTATATATGGTTTAAATGTTTTTTTTAATTGATGCATGGTTTCAATAGCTATATTCTAAAATGATATATGGTTTGATTAATTTATTTTTTAAATTTATGCATGGTTTTAATAGTTTTTTTAATTGGTGTATAGTTTTAATAATTTATTTTCTAAATGATATATAGCTTTAATACTTTATTTTCTAAATTCTTACATGGTTTGAATAGTTTAAATATGATGTATCATGTTTCATATTTTAATCTTAGATCATATATTTATTACACCTCTCGAGTCATTTATGGTTTTCGAAAATGGAAAACCAAAAACTACATATCTTGACTAATAATTGTTATACTCTTCAATTTCAAAGTGCGCACTTTTTGACGAACTTTAAAACGAATACGTTTTTCTTTTTAGACAAAATCTGAACGTGCTGCATGCGGTCTTGGTAGGGTTGTTCAAGAGACATCTGAAAACTAGTTTGATCCTGACAATCAGCTTAAATAAAATAACACGTTTATCTGCTTGTTGTACTCATCTTCTATATACGAGGTTTTAAAAGTAAAGCCACCTATTTTTTTTTTATTGAAGAGCTACACAGTCGGGAGTGGTACCACCAAAACGAGCTGTATTTTGTGCTTCATAATTTATTTTTCTACATAGTCACCACCATTCTTAATACTGTTGCCATATCTGGGCAGGAGCTGCTAAAAACAGCCTATCCTGCCTTGATAGAGTACAAAATAGATTTCCCACAGAAGAGACGTTCCGAGCCTATCCTTGTTTTATCGTTATTTCCATGGCAGGTGCTCGTCTGAACTCCAATCTCTGGTCCCCCCTCGCCAATCTTTCACGAAAAACACCCGTCTAGCTGAATCCACTGTGAAAAATTTCCCCCACTCTATATCTGTGCCTAAATCAAAACGCGGATTCCATGAACAAAGCTTCTTTCTTAGAACTGCACGCCTGTGGAACTCTGTTCCGTCTGCCTGCTTCCCACCGGACTACAACTTGGATGTCTTCAAGTCCAACGTTAACAAATTCCTAATGAACCGCCCCCTTAAGTAAACACTTCATCAAATCTCCACACTAACGTAATGTACTTGCAATAACCCTTATCCCTGAGTGGCTTCCGGGCCTTGATAAATGGTGATCACTGTGTAAAAAAAAAATGCACTTCTTTGCTTTTTGATGCACTTCCGTAAGTGGGTTTGCTTTCTTAAGAGTCTCACACCGTTAATATCTTCGATTGCAGAGAGGAAACTTTGCGACCATCAATCTTCATAACAATGCAATTTGCATTCCCCTCTGATCAATTAGGGTGGAATAAAAATAGGAGGCATTACTTTTGAATGCCTCTCGTATTTGCATTAAAGCCTCGTCAAAGTGTGTTTTGTCATAAGATTTGTTAAACTGACATGATTGTTAGAATCGTTATTCACCTAACACACACACACACACCTAACACACACCTAACA